>NC_061862.1:37527245-37796236 GCF_907164915.1 Impatiens glandulifera | reverse complement strand
TTAACATCAACGGGAAGAAGAAAGTTCTAAAATACCATTTATGCATCCTGAACGATATTGTAGTCAAATTGCTTCAGAGAAGGGCAGGGTCCTTTGATCTCTAAACTCAAAAACCGATTCAAGTATATGGTGGCTATAACTAGAGGTATGCTAGTCAACTATGCGTCCGTTCTTTTCTCAACTCTCTGCCAGAATGGGTTTTCCATAGAGCAAGTAGAGTGTGGGCTTTTAGTCCAACTCGGTTGGCTCTTGGAGCATCTGCATGTCCTGGTAGGTAGGGGTGCGGATGTTAACCCCTAGAAAATATTGACGGATATTTTTGTGAAAGGTTTCGTGGCATGATGAAACTCATGAAGGAGTTGAAGCCAGAATCCTCTACTCCTCAGGCGAGTGGTCAGTCGATCACTCGGTCCAAGCACCTAGCGTCCTCTAGCCGTAAAACCCCTGCTAAGAGGGCTAGGCCCTCCGCTATGGAGTTCGCTGTTAGTTCAAACAGCCAGAATAGGGCACCGATTAGGGATTCTAGAGAAGTTGACTCCATTCCTAAAAGGGCGAGACAAGAGAAAACCCACATCGTTGTTATTCCTTTGTCCTCGCTTTCGCCGTCATAATCAGAAAACATCATGGCTAGTCCAAAGAAGAAAGCAAGCTAAGACGTTGCTCCTAATGTTGATAAGACGAAAATCAACAAGAATCCAATGGAGGTGTCTAAAGATGTTCATACGTCCTCCAATGTCACTGCTCCTACAACCATGGGTGACATTTTTGCTTTTCAGAAAAAAATGCTCACAAAATCGCTTACCCGTGCTGGAGATCAGACGTTATCCAAGGTAACTCCTTCTTTCCCTATGGTTGTAGTGCCCAATGTTGAATTTCTCGTGGTGGAACAAGCTGATGAACCAACTGTTGAGCCAGTTGGTCACCCTATTAAGAACTTTCAGGAGGAAGACACGATTGTCTTCTCTGCTGAACCAGTAGCCGACAAAGTTGTTGTTGTTATTGAAGTTACTATTCCTGATGCGGAACAGGAGGTTGTTTCTCGTCTGTCGTTGTTATTGAGGAAGCACCCATTCAGACGGATGTTGTCCCAGGTTGTTGCCCCTACCGCTGTTATTCCAGGGAATGTTCTTTCTAAGAACATGTCTCCATTCGTTCTGCTTAGAGCAACGTGAGGTTTCATGATCAGAGAATATGTTCCTACCCCCTAAACCTGTTGAAGTTACAGGGAGAGGAAAGGATGTGGATATATTTTCTCCCAAACACACTTCCGAAGATGATCAAATGATCGACCTTATCATGGAAGAGGTTGAAGTGAAAGCAGCTGAAAGAATCGAAGCTTTCGATACGTGGATGAGCCATAGACTCCACTCTCCATTCGATGAGATGATAACTAGTAAGAGTATATCAAAGGAGTGGAAGGAAATATTAAAAATGGAGAAGTCTATTTTCTCCTAGACGAAAACGAAGAATGTCCATGAAGCTCTTAAGCGAAGAGAGCTTGTCGTGGCAACCGCAATAGGGAAAGCACTCTATCCATATTACTATCAATGGAAAGAAAAATTCAACTCCTTTGACAAAACGGCTAAAGTGGACACGAAGATTCTAGATCGCATTCGTTTACTCATGGAGTCCTATTACTCCATTGCCAGCCGATTTGTTCACGGCACATAGTCGTCTAAATCAAATGGTCTTCGGAACAGGCCGTTTTGTAAAGATCTCAACTGCTCATACAATGATGAGGAAATGATATTCATTGATGACATACCATCTCCTCAAGGTGAGCCTCGATAGATTTTTAGGGCTGAACAAATGATTTCTGAAGATGAGGAGTAGACGGCTCTTCGTCTCACCGAGCTAGCCAAATCATTTACTGAAGAAAGGTGATTCTTGGCCTCTCACTATGATGAGCAGACACCTATCCCGTCTGAAGCTCAACTAGAGATTCTTCAGCAAGAGATTCCTTTTGTCGAGGAAGAAGAAGTTGTTTGCCCATGCATCTGAGCAGACGCCTCTGTCCATTTAGAAAGAGTTTGAAGCTCAACGTGAGATTCCTCTCTTTGAGGAAGAGGATGTTGTTGCTCCTAAAGTTGAGCAGACGTTTTCCATTTATAAAGAAGCGTCTGAAGCTCCCCCGACATCTGAAATGAGGAAGTCACCATCCGCTGAAGGGGAACCCTCGAAGTCGTCCGAACCAGAACAGTCGCCATCCGTTGAGAGGGAACTCTCAAAGCCATCTGAACAAGAGCAGACCCCGTCTACTAAGGGGGGACATATTCGTTCTCAAAGGGCTCCTGAATCCAAAATTCTAAGTCTTCCTCTTCGTCCGAAGAGAATACGTCTAAAAAAATGATGCCCACTCCTTCAACCCTTCATCACTTATCTCATGTGTGGACAGTCTGCTCCCTTCATGAACATCTTCCTGAACATCCTCTTCACTCCGAAGACATCTCAGGATACTTCAATGAGTTGTGTGCTGAGATCCAATGAGCTAAAGATGACTCCATGGTAATGATAAATACTCCCCAAGCACCCACCCAAGATTCATGTCAGTTTTCATGCCAATCCTATTCGATTTGTTCGTTCTGGTTTGCAGTCTGTCTCCTCTGCCCCTCCTTCTTATAAGGAAGCATCTCCGAGAGATGTGAGACTCCACAAGGCTTTTATGGATGCGTTGGGCATGATTCAGAAAAACCTACGTGATATGTCCTCCAGACAGCAAAATCTTGAAAAGGGATCTGTAACAACCACTGAAGTTATGGCTGCCTTAGTTGCTACTTAGAAAGGCACCGATAAAAATCTTCTACAAAACACGTATGAAGTAAGGGTTCTTCACACTCATTATAAAAAGATGGAGCAGAATTTGCACAAACAAAATTCAGATAATCATGTTGAATCGAAGTCCTACAATTTTGAGCTTCACCATGAGACAATGTCTTTGATGGAATCCTTAAATCTTCAAATGATGGAGGTTTCCAAATCTCTGAGGACAGCAGAAGCTGAACGATTAGATCAAGCAGAAGTTATAGTCAGGCGTTTCCAAGAAGAAGAAGATGCTGAGACTGAAGCTTCCAAAGCCAGAACACTTGCCATAGCCGAACCCGATAATATTAAAAAGGGGGAAGGTAGTAGTAGAGAGGGGTCAAGCACTCGTGACACTCGATCTAAAAGAAAACCTACTCAATGTGGTCGAGATAGTTGACAATCTGATCGAGGCGGTCATGGAAACGGTCGTGGAGGAGATAGAGGTGATGGTGGTGGTGGACAAACAGTAGGTCGGCTGTGTAATCTTTTAACCGGGGAATCGATTCTTCAAGACACAGATCCAAGAGTCAAAAGGGAAGGATCTTAAATCTATCATCTTACGTTATGTATTGTTTCTCTTTTATTTTTATTGCAATACACTGAATAATTCTTAAGTTCGTATTCTAAATTGAATTTGTGTTCTTAACTCGATTGTTCTAACTAAGTTTTAACATCATCAAAAATGGAGAAATTGTTGGGTTAAATTAATTAAGAAAGAAATAATTAATTAACATAAAAAGAACATGCACAACATAATTTTGATGATATGGTTTAAACAAAACTAAGTTAGGTTATTTGTCGTTGTGTAGGTACGGACTTAATAAAAATTGTCTAGTTAGACGCGGTCTAACTCCCTTAGACGTGATCTAAGGAGTACGCAGTTAGACGTAGTATAACTCCTTTAGACAAGGTTTAACTCCTTTAGACGAGGTCTAAAAGGAAGCGTAGTTAGACGAGGTCTAACTCCTTTAGACACGGTTAAAGGAAAGCGTAGTTAGACGAAGTCTAACTCCTTTAGACACGGTCTAAAGGGAAGCGTAATTAGACAGGGTCTAACTCCTTTAGACGCGGTCTAAAGGGAAGCATAGTTAGAAGAAGTCTAACTCCTTTAGCCGCTGTCTAAAAGGAAGCGTAGTTAGACGAGGTCTAACTCCCTTAGACGCGGTCTAAAGGGAAGCGTAGTTAGACGAGGTCTAACTCCTTTAGACGTGGTCTAAAGGGAAGCTTAGTTAGACGAGGTCTAACTCCCTTAGACGCGGTCTAAAGGGAAGCGTAGTTAGTCGAGGTCTAACTCCCTTAGACGTTTGAAGGAGCGTCTAACTACGTACTCACTCAGCTCATCTATAGTTACCGTGTTCAACAATCTGACAAGCCATTTGATCCCAACAAATGAAAGACTGCCACATATGCATTTATCACTCAAATTGTCCACGTTGTATCTCTCTAGTACAAGACAATATTAGAGGATATTCGGTGCACTAGTTGTCTGGTACGGCCATGATCCCAATGCTTAGAGTCTACTTTACTCTTTTACTATTAGCGGTCGTCCAACAAAATGAGGACACATGTGCACAAAGAATATTCGATTGTTGGTGTATTGCAAGTATAAATTGTTACTCAAGGACAACGGGCGAACTGCTTCACTCACTCTGGCTTCAAGAAATCACTTGTTATCTGATTATTCAATCTCTCTCTAAAAAGCTCAAGAGCAAACTACTTACTGCCTAGATGTGATCATACTGTAATTCATATAATGTCTTTTCTGTGTGAAATTTCAATGTTGTAAGTTGAATAGAGGTTATTCTGTTCAACTGTGAGTTAGCTAAAAGTTCAGAAGCAGACAGTTGTTAAGTCTTATGATTTCTGATTGGGTTTGTGTAGTGTCTTCTATACCTACCAAAGTCTTCTAGTGGATATCCTTCCGGTTGTGGAAGAAGGGGTGACGTAGGAGTTTTATCTCCGAACATTCATAAAACTCCTTATATTTTTTACTTTTTGTCATTTACATTCGTTTATCTGAAGCTTCAAATTCAACAAACGTTTCCGCAATCGAATCGAAGTTTATAAACTGTTCACAATAGTCAGACCTCAGTCTCTATTGTCAACATCAATCCTAACATAAAATACATTACATATATCTTTAATATTAAATAAATAAAATATAATATATTAAATAAATATTAAAATAACACATATTTTATTTTTACTCAATTTCATAAATATAATATATATATATAACAAAAATTAAACATTATAAATTAAACCGTTCAAATAAATATTATAAACTAAACTAAAATAAAATAAATTACATCAACTTTTAATATTATATATTAAAATATAATAAATTATATTATATAAATATTAAAGTAAAATATATTACATAAATATTAAAATATCACATATATTTTATTTTTACTAAATTTTATAAATATAATATATATAATTAAAATTAAACATTCTAAATAAAAATATATTACATAAACCTTTAATATTATATATTAAAATAAAATATATTATATTATATAAATATTAAAATAACATATATTACATAAATATTAAAATAATATATATATATATATATATTATTTTTATTTAATTTTATAAATATAATATATATAATTAAAATTAAACATTTTAAATTTAATAATTCAAATAAATATCATAAACTAAAATAAAATATTATACACTTAAATAAAATAAATTATATAAACCTTTAATATTATATATTAAAATTAAATATATTACATAAATATTAAAATAATATATATATATATATATATTACTTTTACTTACTTTTATAAAGGGATCAAAATTTGTGAATTCATTTTTTATCCAAGAGTATGATTTGTTGTATGAGTGAACTGAACTGATTAGGATTTTAGAGATCAATTAAACAGGTTTCAGTTTATGAAGTAACTGAATATAGTGAATATAATAATGTAAATGGAATGGATAGAAAAAGTGAAACAACAACGTTATTCAATTCATTTCATAAATACATTACATAAATCTTTAATATTATATATTAAAATAAAATATAATACATAAATATTAAAAAAAACACATATATTTTATTTCTACTTAATTTTATAAATATAATATATAATAATACATATATTTTATTTTTACTTAATTTTATAAATATAATATATAGAATTAAAATTAAACATTTTAAATTAAACAATTCAAATAAATATTATAAACAAAAATAAAATATATTATATTATATAACTATTAAAATAAAATATATTACATAAATATTAAAATAACAAATTTAGTTTTATTTTATTTTATAAACATGATATATATAATTAAAATTAAACAGTCTAAATTAAATATTCAAATAAATATTATAGACTACAATAAAATATTATAAACTAAAATAAATACATTATGTAAATCTTTAATATTATATATTAAAATAAATATATTATATTAAATAAATATTAAAATTAAATATTTACATAAATATTAAAATAATACATATATTTTATTTTACTTAATTTTATAAATATAATATATAGAATTAAAACTACAAATTCTAAATTAAATAATTCAAATAAATATTATAAACTAAACTAAAATATATTATATTATATAAATATTAAAATAATGCATATATTTTATTTTTACTTAATTTTATAATTATAATATATATAATTAAAATTAAACATTCACAATTTAAATAAATATTATAAACTAAAATAAAATATTATACATTAAAATAAAAAACATTACATAAATCTATAAGCTTTAATTTTATATATTAAAATAAAATATATTATATTATATAAATATTAAAATAATACATATATTTTATTTTATAAATATAATATATATAATTTTTTTCTTAAAAAATATGTACAGTAATAATGATATAAATATAATATATATAATTAAAAACAAATCTCTAAATTAAATTATTTAAATAAATATTATAAAATAAAATAAAAATATTTTTTTAATTTTTTTAATTCTAATTTTTTAATAGATAACTTTTTAATTGTCATCCCATTCTATGAAATTGAATATAACTAATATTTTATTACATAAATTTTTAATATTATATATTAAAATAAAAAAAATATTATATTATATAAATATTAAAATTAAATATATTACATAAATATTAAAATAACATATATATATATATATATATTATTTAATTTATAAAAATAATATATATAATTAAAATTTAAAATTAAATAATTTAAATAAATTTTATAAATAAAAATAAAAAATTTATATTAAAATCAAATACATTACATAAATATTTAATATTATATATTAAAATAAATATATTATATTACATAAATATTAAAATAATACATATATTACATAAATATTAAAATAACACATGTATTTTTTTTATTTAATTTTATAAATATGATATATATAGTTAAAATTAAACATTTTATTTAAATAATTAAAATAAATATTATAAACAAAATAAAATATTATATACTAAAATAAAATATATTACATAAACTTTTAATATTATATATTAAAATAAAAATATATTACATAAATATTAAAATAACACTTATATTTTAACTGCTCACAAACGAACAAACTAATTTAAAATTATTGAAATAAGTAAATTTTGATTATTTATATTTTCAATTATTGAGTATTAATAATTGAAGTTTATGTTAATGACTATTAACTAAAAACACATACTATGTATTGATTTTATTTTGGTAGTGTCTTCAGTATATATAACTCAATTGTTCTTGCAAACACAAAGGAGAGTCACCTTTGATTCTTCTATTTTACCTTTTTTTTGACAGCAACCAATGTCATTAAAAGGATGGTAAATTCCAACCAAGTACATCATTAAAAGACATTGAAAAACAAAAAGTCGAGTTTGAACAAAAAAGTGACCCACATGACAAATTTATCAAATATCATTTCTGGCTCTTAGATATGCCATAGCAGGGCCGAGGGCACTACCTCGCAAAGCTCTATAAGACCACGAGTTCTTGCCAGCAGTCTTACTATCCCACTCACTCTCCTCTAGCAGCTGTTGCTTCTTGGCACTAAGAGCCGCTTTCATTTCATCCCAAGCGCTTACTTCATTTTTGTCTAATATATATAGTAAATGACTCGGTTAATAATGATAATTCAAATTATAAGTCCGTCAATCCCACAAATAGATACCTGAGATGACAGCATTTGTTGGTTTCGCAACAGAAACATTCATAGGATCTTGGTTGACAAGTTCGATAATCCGGACATCATCCAGCAAAGCAAAATCAATCTGAATTGATTGAGAAGTTATGTAAGAAGAAATAAGAACATTAGCTTATTTATAAAAGAAGAAGAGATGGTCACACCTCTAAAGATCCATCTTCTTTATAAAGAGAGTTGTTATCTGGTTGTTCTGAGACTTCTCCTTCTTCTTCTTTTTCTTCTTCTTCATCTGACTTCTTCTCAAAAATAATAGGATATTCTGGGAGTGGAGTTAACAGAATCACATTTGATTGAGAATCAAATCTCGAAGTCTTTCCAACCTTTCAATTCACAAGGAATTTAATTTAATTCAATTACCGATATACTATACATCCTTTGAGCAAATGAGTGATTATAACTAACTTATATACCCTGAAAGAAGAAAGCTCAGGTGTCCAGGATGAAGACAATTCAACAAGACGATAAGCGATGACATCACCATCCTGCAAAAGAAAATAGTTTAATGCCATATTAAGAAGTGGAAAGAAGAAAACATAAAAATTCAACCAACCTGAGGCAGTGTTGATAGTCGTTCTAGCTTTTCAAAGCGGATTGGACTGTACTCCAGGTATGGTTCTTTTTCCTTAGCAGCTCTACCAGAATTTTCGGTGCTCATGTCTTTAGAAGAGTCCACCCTTTTGGCTGAGAATTTTTCTTTTTCTTTACCCCACTTCTGTCCCTGTTTCTTACTAGTGATTCCATTCCACTGAAATGTTTCCTATTGCAAGATCCAGCACAAGTCATATTCAAATTATATATGCCTTTCTTTCCAGTTTCCCACAGAAAAGACAAAGTATTGGCAAGAAACACAACATGCAAATGTAAATGAAAAACCGAAGTAGGGAAGAAAATATTGAACATACCATTGGCAATTGATTTTCTGGGACATTGTGATCTGTGAAAAACACAATATTAGATCAGTAGAACAAATACAGGAAAAAAAGAGCTTTTATTGATTACATAAGGACAGGTAGCACAACAATACTTATTCTACTCGGTTTCTAGTTTTGTATAAAAGTTTTAATTAGTTACCAGTCATTTTCTATTTACAATCATTTAACCAAAATAACCCTTATTTCTGAAAATTAGATTAGAAAAAAACTATATCAAACAACCTCTTATTCTTGTTGATGAAGAGAATCAACCAGTCAAAGCTAATTACAAGACTACCAAACCTTACGCATAATCCATTTAACCTTAGCAAGGTGTGCCTTAATGTATTAAAAAATTTAGATAACATATTCATAATTGCTGATTTAAGGTCATGGTTTGGATGAGTTGTACCTTTTTCCAAGGGCTCAAAGCGAATATGTCCAGGTCTAATTACAATAGGAACAATATCATTATCTCCTTCAGTGTTATGAACTGGTTGATGAGATTTAACAGGGTTCTTTTGCTTTACTTTTTCAAGAGATTGGCACTCAGTAGGATTCATCTGTTCATCAGTTTGAAGGGATTGGAACTCAATAGGATTCTTCTGATTATCCTTTTGAGGAGTTTGGTAATCTGCAGGATTCATCTGTTCATCAGTTTCAAGGGATTGACACTCAATAGCATTCTTCTGATTGTCATTTTGAGGAGATTTCTCAGCATTTTGTGGCAATTTTAAACTCTCCATCTGCCATGGCTCAAAATTAGACATTACAGAAGAAAAAAAAGGTGACAATTGTTATGATACTGGAAATAATGACCAACTACCTCTTTTTTTATAGCTTCCCGCCGCCAGATCCTCTTGGCCTTTTTCCGCCTAGCACTTCTGCTGGGGACCTGAAAAGTCAAATAATCAATCAATTGTCCATAAAGCATGGTGATGGGGATGAGATAATAACCACCATGAAACATATTTAATGAGATGCAAAACATTGAGCCGTTTTGTTATCACATTTAATATCCATAACATGGTCCAAAAAAATCTACATCGTGTTTTCTACAAATCACAATGATCTATAAAATAATCTCTATACCGAATGAGGCACAAAAATACACAATAATATGGATCATGATAAAGGAAAATAATTTGTATACTAAATGAAGTAAAAAGATAACATTCAAATCAGGATCATGGTAGAGAAAATATTTCAGATCATGATCCAAAAAATACTTGTACCAAACCGAAGAAAATAAATCACTTTCAATTTTGAACTTTGGCAATTCTCCAATCGTGATCTTAGATTGGGGCAAAATACCAGGTTCCACAACAACCAATCTTTTTCATCATCATCATTTGAAAAGAAGACCATTGAATTGCAATACTGTATTACGAATTTCCACGAGAGCATTTGAAAATTGATGTTAATCAAACCCATTTCATGTCCAATATTGACAGCCATTTTACATGACATTGGAGACAGGGGAATGTAATTGTGCATATCCCATAATTGTCTTTTACCAATGCCTTTGCCTTTCAGTATGCCTACTATCTCCATACCAAAGAATACGAAGTTCACATGTCAAAAGTCATTAGGTCATGTAAGGATAAATATTCAGGATTCTTTTAGTACCTTTTGAGCTGAAGCAGGTATATCCTCTGACTTCTTGGTAACTGCATCATTTCCTTCCGGATGATTAACACTACAAAATAGAGAATGTACAAACATATTTTATTAGCAAAAAGAGCAATATGCCTAGCATTGAAAACACATGCAATCATGCATATAAACACATGCACCACATATCTACTGCAAGGAAATGAGGCAAAAGTGATGATCTGACAATTAAGCCTTGTCAGCTTTATCTATTACCTAACAAGTCAAATATTTAAGACGTGAATAAATAACTGACTTACTTATGAGTTATGACCAATATTTGTTGGTAGATGTTTTATTTTCCCATAGATTAATTTTTAATAAGGATAGTGGAAATAGTAATACAAGAAATTAAGGTGAACAGACTTTAGGGCATATTTTTACCCCAAATAATCTAATTTTAAGTCCAATGAGACTGCATTTTAAAATCAATAAAATGTTATGCATAGATAGAATGAAAAGGTTGAATGACAGCTTAAACAAATGGAAAAATGCAACCTCGCAAACAAATTAGTCTAGGAGGTAAAATGAGTGTTGCCTTTTCACTTTTAGATTGTAAGAACTGCTAAAATAATAATAGGTACTTTCACAGACCAAATAAAAACAATTGCTACAAAATGAAGAAAAAAATTTACAATGAAATTGAGGAAATTACACAACAGTGTGCAAATTTAAATATGTAAGACATCTACATAATCAATTTGTGTTCTCTAAATAAGCAAGTTGAAAAATACCATGAAATACAAAATTCAGGAGGTGCAATTTCAAGTTTACATAGAAGTATCCAAAATATGACAGAGTGTATACCTCTTTGTTCTCTTCGAGGGCTTATCCTTTGGGCTTTGAGCACAAATGAGTTCATTTTCAGTGGTTGGTATATTCTGATCTTTGCTTGCATTTGTATCCAGCTGGATCTTATTACTCTCATAATCCTCCTTACTAACATTGTTTTCAGACTCTTTGGTGATCTTGTTGCACTTTCTCTTCTTGCTACAAGATACAATGTGATTAATATGTGAATATGAAGAACATCTACATTGAAGTCAGAATAAAACTTGTACAACATACCTAGCACTATGATCTCTTTTGCCTGCTTTTCTTTTCTTTAAAACCGCATCCTTAACTGGACGCTCTACAGGCAAAACATCCACAGACTCATTATCTTTCTCTTCTATATCACTTTCATATCCACCAGTCTCGTTCTCAAACTCCTTGTTTGCTAGAAGTGGTATAGCTGTATGCACGGGCTGCTCTTTGTCCAGAATCATAAGTTGCCTTTCATCTTCACTCTCTTTGATAATATTTGATAACTTGCAACTTTTCTTCTTGACACTGACAGAAAGCCAAACAACAAAAAAACTTAATCCAAGCTCGCTAAGAAAAAGCCTGATATCTAATCATTGAGTTCTTCAAACAGCAGACCTTATTTCATCTCCGTCTTTCAGGATATCTACTGATTCAAACGGCGGCAGCACAAATCCATCCATCTGCAGAGAAACATGACTACTTTAGAACTGAACTGTTTCAATAAACTAGTATTCATCACTCCATTCAAGCATGGAATACAATGTTATACAATCTCATAACTATTATTAACAGGTTTATCAAACGAATTTGATTAGTGTTATAGATACAACAGACGGAGCTGGAGGAAAGAGATAATGGCGAACTTACAGATAGTATGAGGCCATTAGAGCATGTATGAGCGAGTTGAAAAGCGTCAATGAGATAAGATGAGATATCGGAGATGGTCTGGTGTTGAGGATCGAGGAGAATCCAGCTTTGTTTGAGTCCCTCCGATTTCTGTAATCTGGTCAGCATGTGGCGATCTTCAAACGCCACTCGAAGTCTCACTTTCCCCATTGTTGAAGGAATGCAAATGCTTTCTTGCTTGCTTCCGCCTTGGGCGTGAGCGATAGTGAAAGAGGA
Organism: Impatiens glandulifera; assembly: GCF_907164915.1. Lineage (NCBI taxonomy): Eukaryota > Viridiplantae > Streptophyta > Magnoliopsida > Ericales > Balsaminaceae > Impatiens > Impatiens glandulifera. The sequence goes on along the minus strand of NC_061862.1, from coordinate 37,783,748 downwards.
TGCCCAAAACCCCCGAGTTTTTTGCTAACAGAAACCCCCCTTGCCTCAGGATTATTAATAAACCTTATTACCAAAATTGTTATTTTTCACCTCGTAACTCTGTCTCCATTTGAAATTGAAACCGTGATATTTTGATTAATTAAGTCGAATTCTTAACACTAGAGTACTGGGAAATTTGATTAAATCACCCTCATAATAGACCTAATTCCAAAAAAGGCTCACGGTTGATAAACCTTGTAAAAAGGGCATTTTCGCCTTGTGAAATGTCGGTCATGCCCCTGATAAAACTTTTATCGCTGATGTGCGAACATTACATATGCGAGAATCGTGTAATTCTCGCACATCATCATGCGAGCATTACACGATTCTCGCATCTGTAATGCTCGCACATCAGAGTATATAAAGTCTAATTTTTACCCTCGTTACAGATTCAAAATTATGCATCATCTTCTTCTTCCCTCTATAAACCCTAGATATAGAGTTGTTACAATATCTCGCTGTGGAAACTGCAAAGAGAGATCGAGAGAGAGAAGGAGAAGGATTCTCCGGCCGTCGCCAACTCTGTCAGCAGTACCGGTACTGTATCATGATTCTCTTAGTTATTGCGCGACCTATTCGTTTTCATGAATTCTGGTCGATCTTCATTCTGTTATTTGGTAGTCTATCGAGTTGTGTGATTTCTTTTCCAATTGTCACATTTGAGATAATTGATGATGAGTCTTGGTGTGTATAACTGTAAATGTTATCTTGAACCAAGTCTACCAAACATTGGCAAGAGTATATAAGATTAGTTGCATTTTTATTGTTAATTTTTTCATACAATCAGTTTTCGTATATTCAGTTTCATTTCAGATTCATTTCAGATGAATTTTGAAATTCCATGGTGTATTAAATTCTCAATTTTTGAGCTGTAAACTTTATAAGTAGAAGGTTAACAGTTATAGTAGATCACTTTGGAAATAAGCTTGCAGGTTCATAGATTTTCTTAGCGTAGACTTAAACTTCCAATTGTAGTTTGTTTTATATAAACTCAATTAGATCCATTTGATTACTACTTTTTGAGATGTTTTTGGTTTAGTTTTAATATGTTATAAAAATAGCACAAATAGTGTAACTTTGTGGAATGGGTATTGAAGTTAATCTTTTTTCATGGCTTAAGAAACTGGTCTGGAACACCAAGAAGTTTGTCCCCTGCAATTACATCTTTTATGGCTTAAGCCTTAATGGATCTGGCGGTCGCAGATTTTCTAGCCCATCTTCATTTAACAAAAAGCCCGGTTCTGAATCTGTGGTTGATCTTGGGATAATAATAAGGAAATTCATTTATTCGGGTAAAGTCTTTCGTTCTGTTATTCTGAATCTTCATTCACTTTGTTGTATTTGTGCTTCTGCAGCCAACAATCTGGTTTTGAATGATTGTCAAAGTGATGCTGATGGCACAAGCATATCAGTTTATTATTCATATGACCAAGTAAAACAAGCTAAAGATGTCTCTCCAATTATTTTAAGGAATCAAGAACGACGAGGAAGTTTTCGCTGGAGAATTATGCATGAATAAGGTGGAGAATTACGCATAAACAAGGTGCGAATTATACATGAACAATGTGGAGAATTACGCATGAACAAGGTGGAGAATTATGCATGAACAAGGTGGAGAATTACGCATGAACAATGTGGAGAATTATACATAAACAATGTGGAGAATTACGCATAAACAAGGTGGAGAATTATACATGAACAATGTGGAGAATTACGAATGAAAAAGGTGGAGAATTATGCATGAACAAGGTGGAGAATTACGCATAAACAATGTGAAGAATTACACATGAACAATGTGAAGACATAAAAATATGATTATTTTATTGTAAGGAATCTTAATGTAGGAATGACTCATATCATGTATGTATGGGTGAAATCTTATTAAGATTGGATATAATATTAGTTATTGTCACATCCCTTTAACAAATTTTATTACAAACAAATATTATATACTTTATTAATGTCTTTTTAAAATTTCAGAAATTATCCTCTCACTATGTTAAAGGGTTGGATTTAAATTTATCCAAAAAATGATTCAAAACTTGTAACATTATTTTGAATGAGAGTATTGTTTTACATGACAATATCTTGGTGGCAAAATTTTGAATAACAAATCCAAAGGTCCATCATAAGGAGCTTTATATTCATTTAAATATCCCCACACACTTTCTTCAACTTTCTTTCATGATTTTGCTCCTCTAAGTTCCTTCCACATGCTAAAGATAGCCCCAATATATTATCTTCATGCAAAATACAATAACCTGCTCATACCATTAAAAGCATAATGTTAGGTTCAGATTGAGTCTTCCTCTAGCCTAATGTATCATGTCTAACTCGTGACAGAAAGGAGATCTTTGAAGGGTCGCCACCAAGCTCTTCATGAAGAACCAGTAGGTTTAAACCCTTGTGTACCCATGATCGAGGGACATGATACTGTTACAAGGGATTGTTAGGGTTAGGTTTCCTAACCCTAAAATAAGCTGACGGGTAGACGTAGCCCATGTCAGCAGTTCTATTTTTAATTATGCAAAATAAATAATTATAAATAAGGCAGTTAGCCAGATATGGAATACTTAATAAATAATTATTTCTAAGGAAATAAATAAGTATTAATAAGGTATTAACAAAATATATGGAATTAGCGGGAAGTTAATTATGGCAGAGGATGGGTATATAAAGAGGAGATCATAATCTGCAAGGGAGACCCCGACATTTTTACATAAACCTCTAAGGTTAACTTCTCTCTCTATATTTTCTATCTCCTATCTTCTTCTTCTTTATCGTTAAATTCTTACTCACCTAATACTTGTGAATCTCATTCTCACCTCCATTATATTCTATTCTTCACTTAAATCAAGGTATCTCTCATTTATAGCTAGGTTATCAGTTAAATCTACTTTAAGCTATATCATTGGTATCAGAGTAAGTTCTTGGCAATAAGGTGGAAACGCGTATCGACGGGGAGTTGAATGAAATCCGCAGCCGCAATCAAGCGCAAGACGAACGACTGTTGGCTCAAGAGGCCCGATTCGAAAGGATGGAAGCTATGATGGCTTCAATGAGCGATGCAATCAACCGACTAAGCACAACTGGGAATAATCAAGTACCACTAGATGAAGGTCAAAATCTCCGAGGTGATAATCATCGTGATCGCAGACGAGGCGAAGATGTCAGACATCGGGAAGTTCATAACGAGGAAAGGTATCAACCTCCAACTAGGCTGTCGAAGATTGATTTTCCAAGGTTTAACGGCGAAGAGGTGGATGACTGGATTTACAGAGTCGAGATGTTTTTTCAAATAGACCGAACATCAGAAGAATCAAAGATGGATTATGCATGTGCTCATCTGACCGGTCGAGCGCGTTGCAGGTTCAGCTCATATTTACAACACCGACTTCCAGGGCGAGCTATGACATGGAACGAACTGAAGCAGTTAGTTTTGAAGGAATTCGGTCCAAGCGAATTGGATGATCCACTAGACGAATGGAAGGACTTGAAGCAGACGACAACCGTTAAGGATTTCGGTAAGAAATATCTCGATATTACATATAAACTGCCACATCTTACTGAAGAGTACTTCATTAAGGGATACTTAAATGGACTCAAAGAAGAAATAGCCAATCCAATCAGGATACAGAAACCTCAGTCCTTAACTGAAGCGATGAGAATGGCTAAACTTCAAGAACGAACTAATCAGAAATTACAAGATGCTGTTTTTGATTCGTTAGTGCGGCGAGGCTATTTAGCAAACAAGGGAGGTCCATTACTGCCAACTCCGAAGGCTGCATCTTTCCTGAATCGAGGAAATAATAATGGACCGTATAATAGAACATCGACGAACCTTGCGAGCAGTTCTAATAGTACAGGCCAGTACAATAGAGCAACAAATACTATTACAAGAAAAGTCAATTTAGATCAGAAAGCGTATGACGAGAAAAAGAAAAACAATTAGTGCTTCTATTGTGAAGAGAAATGGGAGTATGGTCATAGATGCAGGGCGGGTGCCATTGCGATGATAAATGAACTATTCGAGGAAGAGAATCAGGAAGAAAAATTGGTTGAAACCGTGGACGAATTAGAAGATGGCGTTGCAATGACAATTGAAGGATCAAATACATTTGATACCATGAAGGTGCAAGGAATGGTAGGACGAAATAACGTATATATTCTGATAGACTTGGGAAGTACGCATAATTTTATTAACCCACGAGTGATCAGGAATACAAAATTTGTAACGTCTCCGGCGGTTAAACTAATGGTCACAGTAGCAAGTGGTCATCAATTGGTAAGTACTACCAAATGTCTTGGATTACAATGGTCAGCTCAGGGAATAGATTTCAATGTCGATGCACGATTATTGTCCATTCCCAAGTATGACATTATACTCGGAATAGAATGGTTGGTGACACTTGGTGGAATTCAGTGGGACTTCAAGAATCTGATAATGGAATTTTCATTTAATGGTGAACTGCGGAAGCTACACGGGGATACATCCAATTTGGTTTCCATGATAGAAGGCAGAACATTAGGGAAGGTTATCCGAAAGGGCGCTAATGTGGCTATGCTGAGTATTGGGGAATCAGAAGGGTGTGAATCGGAATTGTATTCCGTAATAATATCTTCACCAGAGGCTGACAAGGAACAAAAATTGGAGAAACTGTTAATAGAGTTTGAAGAATTATTCAGAGAACCTACAACACTTCCACCTACTCGCAATTATGATCATCGAATTAATCTCAAAGAAGGAGCAGGAACCGTTAGCTTAAGGCCATACCGATATCCTGCTCTTCAAAAGGATGAAATGGAAGGCATGATAGAAGAGATGCTTAAATCAGGAGTGATACGCAAAAGTTATAGTCCATTTTCTTCACCCGTTGTGCTGGTAAAAAAGAAGGACAAAAGCTGGAGATTATGCATCGACTACCGACGTTTAAATGAGGTAACTATTAAAGACAAATTTCCAATTCCATTAATAGAAGAACTAATGGATGAGTTATATGGTAGTTGTATTTATTCTAAACTAGATTTAAGATCTGGTTATCATCAAGTCAGAATGAAGGAGGAAGACATTTATAAAACTGCATTCAAGACACATGAGGGTAATTACGAATTTGTAGTGATGCCTTTTGGTTTGACAAATGCACCTTCCACGTTTCAACGAATGATGAATGAGGTTTTTAAGCCTTATTTGAGGAAATTCGTACTAGTTTTTTTTTACGATATTTTGATCTATAGTCGAACATGGGAAGATCACTTAAAACAGTTGCAATTGGTATTCGAGTTACTGAAACAACATCATTTAGTTTTGAAACATTCCAAGTGTGTCTTTGCTTGTTTGGAAGTAGATTACCTTGGACATGTTATTTCACAGCAGGGAGTTGCTGTAGATATGTCGAAGATATCAGCTATTAAAATATGGCCGACTCCAGATTCCTTAAAACAACTTAGAGGATTTTTAGGCTTGACAGGATACTACAGGAGGTTTGTTAAGAATTATGGGTCTATAGCTCGGCCACTAACATCCTTATTGAAAAAGGGAAAATTAGTTTGGAATGAAGAAGCCGCTGTGGCATTTGAGGAACTGAAAAAGGCCATGATGAATCCACCAGTACTAAAATTACCTAATTTCGAGGAAAGCTTTGTGGTTGAAACTGATGCGAGTAACAATGGTATGGGGGCGATCTTGATGCAGCAAGGACACCCTGTGGCATATATCAGTAAAGGGCTCGGTCCGAAACTACAGGCCTTATCTGCTTATGAACGAGAAATGTTAGCTGTATTACATGCTATCAAGAAATGGAGAAGTTATTTACAATTCAAACCATTCATCATAAAAACGGATCATGAAGCATTGAAACACCTGTTGGAGCAAAAGATTAAACACCCTAGTCAAGAGAAATGGCTATACAAGCTGTTGGGGTTTGAGTTTTCGGTGCAATACAAGAAAGGCAAGGAGAATGTAGCTGCTGATGCACTATCTAGAATCAATTCAGAGGGAACTTGTCTAGCGTTATCTGAATTCTCATCGGTATTATTAAAGAAAATAGCTAAGACATGGGATGAAGACATGAATCTGAAGCAAATTGTTAATAAGTTACAATCCGATCCTCAAGGTATTAAGAGTTTTTCGTTTATCAATGGGCAGTTGAGAAAAGATGGACGTATCGTGGTGGGCGCTGATAAGGAACTCAGATCATACATAATATCTACAATGCATAACTCATCAGTGGGAGGTCATTCAGGTGTGATGGTGACATATCAAAAACTAAGACAAGCATATTATTGGCGTGGTATGGAGCGTGATGTAAGGGAGTTCCTTAGGAATTGTCTGGAATGTCAGCAACAAAAATGGGAAAATCAAGGAACGAAGGGTTTACTGCAACCATTGGCGATTCCTAATTCTATTTGGAGTGACATATCTATGGATTTTATAGAAGGATTACCAAAATCACAAGGGCATACCGTTATTTTAGTCGTAGTTGATCGGCTTTCAAAGATGGCACATTTCATTAGTATGGGACACCCCTATTCAGCAAGTAGTGTTGCTCAGGTCTTTCTGGATCATATATTTAAGTTACATGGTATGCCACTCACTATCGTCAGCGACAGAGATAAGATATTCGTCAGTACGTTTTGGAAGGAATTATGCAAATTAAAGGGAATTACCCAAGCGATGTCAACAACGTATCATCCTCAGACCGATGGTCAGACAGAAGTGGTAAATAGAAGTGTGGAGACATATCTGCGATGTATGGCTGGTCAAAAACCGCAAACATGGGCTAAATGGCTGCCTTTAGCCGAATGGTGGTACAATACAAATTTTCATTCGGCTGCACTATCATCACCATATGAGATTGTCTATGGTCAGCCACCTCCGGTTCACTATCCTTACTTGGCCGGTGATTCCAGAGTAGAAGCAGTGGATAGAAGTTTATCAGCAAGAGAGGAAGCTCTTAAATTGTTGCGATTTCATATTCACAGAGCTCAACATCGAATGAAGCAGCAAGCAGACAAGAAACGAGTGGACTGTGTTTTGGCAGTGGATGATTGGGTGTTCGTTAAACTACAGCCTTATCGACATACGTCAATCAGAGGGAAGACTCATAAACTTAGCCCAAAGTTCTATGGACCTTTCCGAATTATAGAGCGAGTGGGACAAGTGGCTTACAAATTGGATATTCCTGCTACAGCTAAGATGCATAATGTGATTCATGTGTCGCAACTTAAAAAGAAAGTAGGAAATGCAGTGGCTATGCCACATGTTCCATCCCTACAAACTCAGTCAACCGCTGTTCCTATTGCTATTTTGGATGAAAAAGTTGTTTGGAAAGATGGACACAGCATTGGTCAATATTTAGTTCGTTGGTCAGAATTCCCAGAACTCGGATTGGTTGGCAACAAATCAGCTTCTCATTTTAATTGTGTTGTTCGTGGTCGAACAAACGTTGAAGGGGAGGCTAATGTTACAAGGGATTGTTAGGGTTAGGTTTCCTAACCCTAAAATAAGCTGACGGGTAGACGTAGCCCATGTCAGCAGTTCTATTTTTAATTATGCAAAATAAATAATTATAAATAAGGCAGTTAGCCAGATATAGAATACTTAATAAATAATTATTTCTAAGGAAATAAATAAGTATTAATAAGGTATTAGCAAAATATATGGAATTAGCGGAAAGTTAATTATGGCAGATGATGGGTATATAAAGAGGAGATCATAATCTGCAAGGGGGACCCCGACATTTTTACAGAAACCTCTAAGGTTAACTTCTCTCTCTATATTTTCTATCTCCTATCTTCTTCTTCTTTATCGTTAAATTCTTACTCACCTAATACTTGTGAATTTCATTCTCACCTCCATTATATTCTATTCTTCACTTAAATCAAGGTATCTCTCATTTATAGCTAGGTTATCAGTTAAATCTACTTTAAGCTATATCAGATACATGTTTGATGCATTCTTAAACTCGCGTAAGTTTAAAATTAGGGTTGTTATAGGCTCATTGCTGCAAACTCTGACTGATATCTAAATAGTGTTTCAAATTGAGTTTAATCTAACTTAAAGTCATGCCCCAGCAATATCAAATTATGCCCCAAAGTTCTACATATACATAAGACAACAAACATGATCGAATGGGTTTACAAAGATTTTTGGGTTATTTAATTTTGGGCAATATCACCCAAGGTACAGTTGTGTTAAGACTAACAACAAATTCTGCAGCTCATTTAACATATAACTCTCCTCTAACTCCATAGGCCCATTCTACAAGTTCATACTCATTCTCAACCTGTTAATTGCATAAGTTGCAAATGAAAGATACAAATTAATGGTATCAATTAAAATCCATATGCTGACACACAAAAACTATCGAAGAAACTCCAATCCAAACTACCTGTGCAAGAATGATTGGGCCTCCTTGAGATGCAAAAAGGTTCTCCTCCTTCATCAACTCAACAATTTTCTCCATGAAGCGTTTCATCTCATTCTAAGTTCAATTTGTTGCGTTATTTATACAAGTGGTTTCATTAGTTCCAAAAGAAACAATCCTCAGATGCACAAACAGACCGGCTTCCTACACTGTCTTCACGAACTTTACCAGATTAAACCTGCCTTCGAAATAGTACTGCAATAGTTTACACAAAACCAAATTAACTAAATAGAATATCCTCTCAACTACCAGGTTCTAGTTCACATATAGTGAAGAAAACAACTTGTTTACTTGTCCTCTACCTGGTTCATGATAATTCCAGAAGACATAAGTCTCAACCACATCAATTCCCCTTTCTTTTCATTTTCGAATAAGCTCAGGCCAAACCTAAAACAATAAGAATACAAAAGAATTTAAGGTGTATATATTACCTTAAACATACAAAAATACAAACAATCACTCACTTCAGTTGTACTCCTGGAATAATGAATCGATCCAGACTGCAATACACGTCTCTTCCCATCGATGACAATTGATTTCCCGTCATATGTAACTGGTTTTACAACTCACTCTTTCAAAAAATTAGATTCACAAACAGAAGATCTACATAGCCATTCAGTTTCTTTCTTTCCATAATTCATTCAGTTCATTAATAATAAAAAACACACGAACAAAGCAAGAAATCCTCTCTCAAGTTATGCACACTAATAATCATATGAATATATTTAATAATTTCAGTTTCTTGTCTTCACATATCTAGACCTATATGCATGTTTCCAAATCTAAGCATATAAAATAACATTGAAGAATAAATGAGAGATGGACACTATAGTAAGGAAAGTCAAGATTAAAGGTAGATTAATAATTTGTTCCTTTGTTTATGTAGATTAGGAAAGAAACAAACCGTGAGGATTGACGATGAATCTTATGTTGGAATTCTAGTGAAGTTAGAGAGAGAAAACAATGGAAATAAAATCAGAATGAGAGAGCAACAAGAGAACACCGAATCTGGTAAAATTGATAGAAGAACGCCGTAAGGATTAGTTCGCCGGATCGGACCTTCATCTTCGAAGCCTGTTTGTTTACTGCTTATTCAGTGCCTTCCGAAGATATGACGCTTTCATTAGGGTTTTTTCAAAGACCATCTATTTATATACTCTGATGTGCGAGCATTACACGATGTGCGAGAATTGTGTAATGCTCGTATGACAATGTGCGAACATTATAGATGCGAGAATCGTGTAATGCTCGCATGATGATGTGCGAGCATTACACGATTCTCGCATATGTAATGTTCGCACATCAGCGGCAAAATTTTTATCAGGGCCATTACCGACATTTCACAAGGCAAAAATACCTTTTTGCAAGGTTTATCGACCGTTAACCTTTTTTTGAAATTGGGATATTTGAGGAAATGACCCTCAAGATGGGCCTAATTACGGATGGTGCGGGCCCATAATTTTAATAGCGCTGGTAACCTTTTTTTTCTGACGAAAATGTCCCTATTGCGTCACGCATCCTCAGGTTGCGTGACGCAATTTTTTATTTTTTTATTTTTCAAAAAATTTTAATTATGAAATTTTTTGGACGAAAATGCCCCAGTTGCGTCATGCAATCGCGTCACGCAACTCCAGTTGCGTCACGCAACCGCGTCACGCAACTCCAGTTGCGTCACGCAACCGCGTCACGCAACCGCAAGACGAAAAAAAAAATTGAAAAAAAAAATTGAAAAAAAATAAAATAAATCAGTTGCGTCACGCAACTGGAGTTGCGTTACGCAAGGGTATAATTGTCAGTAAAAAAAAGGGTCACCAGCACTATTAAAATTATGGGCCCGCACCATCCGTAATTAAGCTAATCTGGAGGGTCATTTCCTCAAATTTCCCTTTGAAATTAGGCCTAATATAAGATCATTTAATCAAATTTTTCAAGTATCCTCAGTGAGTAAGTATTTTAAGATTAATATTTCATTTTTAATTATTTTTTATTTTAATATAGGAAAGACCTCCACTTCAGCGAAAATCATACCATTCAAATTTAATTATTAATTTTTATTAAAGACTTCTGAATGATAACTATTTTATTATTTAAACTCTCTTCAAGAAATTGAACATACAATTATGGAAAGCTACACCTATAACCTTCATTTTTAAATGAGGCCGTTTTAATGAGGTGTGTTTAATTCTCATTATAGGTGGTTAGAATGATATATATTTATATATATATATATATATATATATATATATATATATATATATATATATATATATATATATATATATATATATATATATATATATATATATAAAATCATAATTTTTAAATTTAATATTTTTTTAATAAAATACTTCAAATTTTCAAGTCTTGTACCCAAGTATCAATTTAATCTCTATCTAAATTTATCACATCACAATTTTCAAATTAAAATTAATATACCGAATTCGTACTCGAACGAGTTTGTAAATTTGAGATAAACTCGACTATTTACTTTACTCGAAAAACTTGAATAAAATTAAATTTTCAAATATTTGTGTAAAAAAAATATTTATTTTAAATTTTAAGTTTAAATATTAAAAAAATAAAATAAAATATTATTTACTATCCGACTCGAAAAACTATTTAAACGAGCTGAATCGAATATTAAACGAGCTAACGCAAGCTCGAACTTGATCATGCTCGACCGAACGACTTGAGCTACAACATTGATAGATGTCTTTTATATATCTCAATTGAAAAGTAACATCATCATGAAACTAAGCATATTCCTAAATCTTTGACAATGAAAAATTAAGCATATGAAAATTAAAATCAATATTTCAATAAGTTTGAACTAACAATAGTACAATACTCAAATCAATATTACTTAAACTAAAATTAAAACACCAAGATTTCAGATTTAGTCTTTGAACATGGGGACCAACCATTTTTTTCCACAATGGTTGCTTCATGATTGAGCCAACAATTGAAGCAATTGTATTCATTGTAGGATGGACCAATAGACAATACTTCAAGTTAGGTTAAGTTCTATGATAGATACTTAAGAAAATCAACTTGAAATACTGCCAACAAGTAACAATAGAACTTGGTAAGTTACAAAGAAAAATGTCAAGTACAATTTAACCTGGAAAGACTTGAAGGAGGAAGGTGTAGCTGGGAAGTCTTACATCTAAAGACAAGTGCGACGACAAAATTAGATTCTTGAGCATCGGAACATCAAGACAATCAAGTGATGTGATACAGGGGTTTTGATCTTAAATGAGAACCATCTTGGCAGACCAGCGTATTCAAGTGTTGTTGGCACAAAAATAAATCTCCATAAGATTGAAACTGTTCGAGGACAAAATTTTGACAGAATCACTTAGTCTCGTATAATTAAGGTCAGAACACATATGCAGCGTTAATTCTTCAAGTAATGGGCAACTTTTTAGAATCTCTGTCAACTGCAAATTGGTTATATTTATGCTTTCAAGCTCAAGGGAAACGAGATTGTCGGCACAAAGATCAATCTCCCTAAGTTTGAGACATTTCTTCAAGGACAAAATCTTCAAAACAGTGTTGTTGGTTGAACGACCAATTCTCAAATAAGTGAGTTTAGAACATGCATCCAGAGCTAACTTTTCAAGTAACGGGCAACTTTCTAGAACCTTGGCCAATTGAAGACTGCTTATATTTACACTTTGTAGCTCAAGGGAAATGAGTGAACCAAACTTTTTGGAACTTGACCGACCCTGGAAATTGCAAAAGGCAAGTCGCAGATGTTTCAGTGACCCTTTATCTTCGGAGACTGTCCGAAGCAACGAAAAGTTATATCTCTTACATCGTTGCTTGGAGGATGAAATTCCAGGAAAATTGAAGTTGAATTTGGACAAATCAAGATCAATGGTCTCAACACCTTTTCTAACAGCACAACTGATCCACGAATCAATAGATCGAGAAAAACACTTCCCCAATTCAAACTGAAGACAAAAAGAGTTAATCTTGTCGTTGCCTTTCAACCGCTGCTGCATAATTTCGTCCACAAATTTCACAAAAATAGTGTTTGCACCAACCAAATTTTTCTCAAGGAGACTAAATTCCAATCCAAGTATATTAACATGGTTAAATTTGAGGTCAGTATGGTTAATCCAAATATATCTCCATCTTTTCGATAAAATGCTTGTCCTCACCGCATCTTTTAGGTTCAACATACAAGTGATTGTGTTCAGAATTTCAACTGGCAACTGACTAAGATAATCATTCTTTTTCTGCAAGTTTAGTTGAAAAGGATCGATATCATCAACAAATAAATTCGAGGGCTAATACACAGACCCGCCGTTAAAGTATGGATGTATATCTTTTGTAAGGGAGGATTTCAAAATTGATAATAGTTTAAAGGGTAATACAAGACATCCATATACTTTAAAGGCAGATCTATGTATTAACCCTAAATTTGAAATTGAAAATAGTTATATAAATCAACATGATATATAACTAGCTTCATACCGTCAATTGAACAGCTTTGCGTCCTCGACTCATTGCCTAATCTATGGAAACACAGTACTGTAGTAGAAAGAAAAGTCATTCAAGATCAAACAAAACCCATAAGTAAGAAAAACATTTTCCCTCTTCTTTTCCTTTGAATAAGAGGACAGATGCATGCATCAACAAAGCAAAAACAGAAACTGAATAAGAGAAAAAAAATGGATATATTGGCAGCTAACCTGTAACTTAACTGATATTGAAGCTTCTTCGGCGACTGTTCACTGCTTTTTCATTTTTCTCAGACGCCTGCCTGACCTAATTTAGGTTCCCACCAAGGAAGAAGAAGAAAGGTTTAATGAATTTTGTAAGGGTAGTTCCGGAAAATAAAAATAAAAAACTTAGAATTGAGCCAAAACTACTAAAAATGGGTAATTCCTATCCTACAAATAATTTAAAGAAAGTAATTATTACTAAAAAAATAATTAACCATATTTATTAACCTATTTATATTTTAAGGAGAACAAATATATGGATTATTAATTACTAAAAATAACTTAGATTCTTTAAACCATATATATTAACTAATCAACAAATAAACCGAATATATATTTTAATTATCAATTATTAAATAATTATAAAAATTAAAACCAAATTATTTAAAAAAAAAATATTAACAAAAAAAATGAAAATGAAAATTCAAAAACATAATATTATAATAATGATTGAATATTTTTTAAATAAATTTATTTTTATTTTAAATAATTATAGAAAACTAATTAAATTTATAATTATAAGAATACATTTATATATATTAAAAAAATCTTTAATTAAAATAATAAAAAATGCAAAATTATAAAATTAAAGATAAAAAACTATATAATTAAAATTGATATAATATATATCTAATGAAATATAATAAAATAACAACAAGGGAGTTAGAAATTTAGGATTAAGAGAGTTAAAATTATAGTTTGATTGGATTATAGTATTTTTATTAAATTGATTATTTAAAAAGTAATGATAAAAGATGATTTTGAAGAAGTAAAAATTTATTTGAGTAGGAAGAGTTAAATGGAATGATAAAATAAAAAATAATAATTTAAAATAATTTTATTTTAATATTTTGATTAATAAATTAAATAATATTTTTTTATTGAATAAATAATTCAAATGTTCTCTTTAATTAAAATAAAAAAATTAATAACTCAAATGAAACCAGCCTTGATTGACTTTTTTTTTTTCTCTTCTTTCTTATTAACATTTTCCTCGTAAAAAAAAATATTTTAAGTAAAACGACAAAACATTACATGAAAAGAAAAAAAAACGGTATTCAATAAGTTATCGAGCTTGTAAAACTTTGAGAAGTACGATTAACTCTCCAACAAACTCTACTAGTTTTCTTGAACGAATATCAGAAAGCGTCATAATAATAGTATTATGAATTATACGCATCAGACGACTACCATTATTGAAAATTCAATAATTTTTTTACAACTAGATAATCCACAAAATAAAAAAATTAGAATGTTAACACAAATATGTAGACATGACATATCAGCTGCATCAATCTAAACTTTCCAACAACTATCCAAAGATTCGGGCATCACTCAATGAATCTCATTAACACCACAAAAGACTATAAATAGTAGTCACCTCTCGACAATGTAAAAATAAGTGAGTTGCTGATTCAACCTCTTCGCGATACATACGACTAACCATAATACAACTTTCTTTTATGCACATATTATTCGTTAGAATTCCACCATGAATAACGTTTCATCCATAGAACGAGATATTAGATGAAATTTTGACTCCCCAAATTTTTCCCAACAAAAATTATATGGAATCATCTTAGCGAACAACTTGTAGCAATGCCCCACATGAAAACTATCCATATATTGCTGTAACCCCTGGAAAACCCTCCAGTCCCGTGGAAAGCTCGAGGTTCGAGAATTTCAACCTCAATTTTCGAGTTAGGAATCTTTTTAAAATAAAACATTATTTTTTTAAAAATTAAATAATTCCTAACCATTTTTAAAATTAATTAATTTGGGTTCAAATTTAAATAATCTTTGGATTTGTAGTAATCAAATTACAATTTGATTTTTTAGAAATCCGTCGTTTGAAATTAATTAAAAATACTTAATTTAATAGATTGTTCATTTGAAGATAGAGCCGCCGATTGATTTTTGAAAATCAATAAAATGACATATGTGTACAAATATATTAGCTAGAGTTTATTTAAGTTCGTAGTTTGGTGATACTTGGGAAAGAGGGCTTTCTCGCTTCATCCTTTGTATCCGTTTTAAAAACGGTCACTACTTTATAAATCTGACTTGTAAAAATCAGTTGTATAACGTTTTATTTTAACCAATTATTCTTCTGGTTCTAGACGTGCGTAAGTTTGTGCGTATTTAAATAATTGTAACAACAATTATTTAAATGCTAATACTTGTTGTTGATGATGACTAGGTTGGAAAATACCTAAAGAAACATTAGTTTAAAAGACATTTGAGTTTAAAAATAAATTATAAACGAGCTTTTATCAAAATACTTTTTTGTGGAAATATCCCAAAAATATTTTGAAATCATTTTTTAATTTTTCGCCCCAAGCAATGTAAAATTTGCAATAACTTTGGTCACATTGCAACCACCTGCCGCATCCACTTTGATCGCGGTATTCAATCCACACATACGCCTCCTTCAGCATTAATGGCGTCTCCAACTATGGTTACAGATTCTGTCTGGTATCCTGATTTTGGTGCAACCGACCACATTACTGCGGATCTTGACAAGATTTTTAGAAAATGAATTGAGGTTCCAAATTACAAAAATAATTTTAAAATTTTAAAATTGGAACCAAAAAGGCCTTAGGGCCGGTGACGTAGGTCTTGGATTTGTTTTAGCGGTCAAGGATAAAAAGCCCTCAGTTATAGTCAGGAACCCCTCAGTCCGGGATCGGGATCCTTAGTTGGGGTGTGGAAGTCCCTATCGGGGTGCTAAGCCCTCTCGTTCCTTGGCTAGATTTCTCGGTCGGGTTCTAGAATTCTTGGTCGGACTCCTTGGTCATGGGTGGAAGTCATCGATCCTAAGTTAGAGAGTTCTCGGTCTGGTGCAAGACTCCTCGGTCCTAGACCTGACTTCTCGATCAGACATCTTGGTCCTGGGTGAAAGTCATCGGTCTTGGGTTAGGGAGTTCTTGGTCGGGTGTGAGACTCCTCGGTCATATGTTTGACTTCTCGGTCGGACGCCTCAGTCCTAGGTTAAGGAGTTCTCGGTCGGGTTCGAGACTACTCGGTCCTAGGTTCGACTTCTCGGTCGTAGGTTCGACTTCTCGGTTGGATCTCTCACTCCTAGATGAAGAACATCGGCCGAACCTCTCGGTCCTAGCTTAAAAGCCTCGGTCGGACATCTCAATCCTGACTCAAATTTCAAAATTGTAGGTTTTGAAATTTTAATGGAGGCATGGATCCTTTGATCCAATAGCTTGGATAACTTCACAAATCTCTCAGGATCATTAAAATTATCATTCCAATGTATCATTCGACCTGTGATGATCAATTTGTTCAAAATAGTTTATGGCCAAAAATCGGGTTCTTAGTTTTAAAACTATTTTGAAGTGTAAGGTGCTTGCCAATAATTTCCCTATACTTCATATACTTGATTGATACCACAACATGAACACTAACTGTTCATTTGGACCAATTCAATAACTTAAAATTTTCATTTATTTTGAAAATTTTGATTTTGATCAAACATGGTCAGTATGGATCAATCATGATCCAAACAATTGTCCAAAATCATTAGAAAATGTTAGGAAGTATTTTAAGTTATTTTTCTTGAGGATTAGCCCAAGAATAGAAAATCTGTTTTTTTAATTTTTCCAAATTTAAATTTGTGTTTTTCGTTTGAGACCGATTGATCGGTTCTGGCTTTCATAGAAAGTTCATAAATGATTTTATGATCAATTTTCAATCATTAAATTCAAGAACCAGGTAGCATACAAGTTTATGAAAACTGAAATATAAAAATTTCAATTTCAAACTAGAAGTATGAATTAAAGGAGATAATGACTATGAATTAAAAGAGAAACTAAAAACCTTCGAATTAATCGAGTCTCCCATCTAGCCCCTTTTTTATGACTAGGAATCCCACTCAAGATTTTTATTTATCTTCTCACATTAGAAGATAATGCAATAATTTCTTCTTGGTTCGTTTAAGAGTTGCTCACAAGATGTCTCAACCTCAACTTATAAGTGTCTTTCATTAGTCTTCCTCTTCCCGCTCTTTCATTTATAATATGTGTTAACTGGAATTGTTTCAATCCTTAATTACCCGCTAACTCAATGCAATCTTGCAATTTGGCCTGAAGGATTTCTCTATCAACATGTCGATAATGTTGTCATCGGTAAACACCTTTTTGATAACAACTTTCCATACTCGATCATGTTTTTATCAAGTGTAAAGCACATAATCTCACCACCGTCTTCATCTTGATTAGCTCTCCAATAAGATTAAAAGTCATAACTAAAAAGATACAAACTTTTTGGTCCCAAACAAAGTCAAATAAAACTAAAATTATGCAGACACTTTAAGCCCTACAAAAACAAACTTCGAGACGTCTAAACCTTCATTCAACCATTAAAAATGTAGAGGCATGAGTTACCAACTTTCTCGACAAAATCTCAGCACAATCGGACTTTGTTTGAATCTTCGATCGTTAGTTTGATGAACCCTGCGCGACTGTAGGCGAAAATCTGCTGCTAAATTTTCTCTCTACCTCTCTTTTAATTTTGACTTCTTCAATAACCGTTTTCCAAAAAAAAAATCTCTCCAAACTTATTTTAGCCGAGAATTTCTTCAAGTCAAAGCCCTCGACATAGTGAAATAATGTCATTCATGTATGCCAAGACAATAATCGATTATAATAAAACCTCCAACTAATTTTCAATAAGCATGAATATGTATCGTTTGTTCTCCCAATTCTTCTAGCCAAATCCTACATAGAAAGAATCTAACAAACCATGTATATGATTAGTGTACCCTCAACTCATACCTTAGAAATTATCATTCTTGGTAGAACCCTTGAGACATCAATACCCACTTGACAACTTCACACCAGCACTTACCAGAATTGCCAATTAAAACCTAGTCACAAGGTTTGATGCAAATCCAAATTCGACATTTATACACACATATCAAAACCACACTCTTGCAAACAAAACTTAAAGTCACCTATTTTAATTAGAAAACCCTTACATGTTGCATCAAATGTCTTTCACAACATGCAACAACGAATAAGTACTCCACCTTCTTTTTCAACTCCAATTTTCAATCTCCATATTGACGAATATCAAATCTCATAGCAGGTAAATCACAAATCTCCATTTTTGAGAAATTTAAGTCAAATAAGTCTCAATACAAATCTA
Organism: Impatiens glandulifera; assembly: GCF_907164915.1. Lineage (NCBI taxonomy): Eukaryota > Viridiplantae > Streptophyta > Magnoliopsida > Ericales > Balsaminaceae > Impatiens > Impatiens glandulifera. The sequence continues at coordinate 37,765,393 of NC_061862.1, read as the reverse complement.
AGATCAAAGCATACAAAACTTTGAGAATTTGATTAAAATCAAACTAGACTTTACTTGTGAAAATTGGAATCAAATAGGTCTTAAACCTATTTTATGAAATTAAACAAGACTTAAAGAAAAAAATTTAGTTAAAAAAGTCTTAGTTGTTGACCGTTTCAAAGATTTTTGGCTCTTTCTCTCTATATATTATATTATATCATCATAATATAATATATATATATATATATAATATATGGAATATATGTATATATATATATATTTTTTTTCTTTTTTATATTTTCCCAAATTAGAATAAGTCAAAAAAATATACCTCATCTTCTTCATTCTGGTTTCGTCACATGCACCCATTGGCGCTTTTGAGAAGAACAAAAAATTCATTGTCTTCTTCTCTCTTCTTCTCAAGAGAGCGTCACCCAAACTAAGAAATATTTTAACGACAGTTGACATCTCCTTAGCAATTAGAAATTTCGACTCAAATCTTCACAACGACTAATTCTTCTGCAACCAATGGCGTTTTCTTAAATAACCAACAATCTTCAACAAAAGCACAAATATCCAACAACTTCTTCAATGGTGGTTAATGTTTCTATCATATCTTCATAAATAGATTAAGATAATTATTCTCAAAACATGCTCTGATACCACTTGTTGAGAAAAGATATAATCTAAACACACGATAAAAGAAGATATAAAGTGATAAGAATAATAAAGAACACAATATATAACGAGGTTCGGCCAATAATGCCTACATCTTTGGGGAGTCGTCAATTCTATTGATTTTCCATGAAATAATGGTCCAAGTAACCCTAGTTTACAATGTCTCTATTTATAGAAGTACATTAAAAGCCAAAAGACTAAACTACTATTCCTAAGCCCAATTACAATATATAAACTCTAATAAAATATAAGCCAAAAACCCAAACCTTCTATTCTGGGCCAGAGATATAAGTTGCATTCTTAGCCTTCTTTCCCATAACTTCAAGTCTCACCTTGAAAGAATAGCCTTTAGACCAGCCTAGTTGACCGAATCATCCACTGTTGTTGGTAGAAAGAAGATTTATGAACAAATGTTGATGATTCAACATCTTCTTTTTCCTCATTACCCAATATGTGCTTCAACGATTTATACACAATCCCAGGTTGCTTCGCACAACCAAACACCGTATGGCTCTTACCTGATTCGGTAGGCCCATATAAAATGATTTTATATTTCGCTCCCAATTTCACGACTAGTAAAAAAGGTCGATATTAACGGTAAAAATTATTGATATTGAAAAAAACGGTTAGTATTGAGTAATATATAGGAACCGCTCAAAAAGCGGTTGACATCCATTGACAGAGCTTCCGTAGGCATTGCTCAAACATGAAATATCAACTGTTTTTGGGGCTGTTGTTAGTAAGTACTCAATAACAACCGTTTTATGAATGGTTGTTATTAAAAAATATCACCGTTTAAATGCAATTGCTATGAAGCAATATCAACCATTTATAAAATTGTTGTCATTACTCAACATTAACCGCCATAAAGTCTGTTGTTATTAATCAATAACAATAGTTTTGTAGGCAATTGTTATTAAGAAATATCAAATGTTCTATTATAGGATGTTGTTATTAAGCAATATCAACTATTTTAAATACCGTTGTCATTACTCAATATCAACTGCCTAAAATTTTGTTAAATGTTATCAACCTAAAAATAAATTTAAATGTTTTATACAAATTTTCAAATAAAAAGATAATTTTAAACATAATTCTAAAATTAACATTATACATTTAATCAAACACTTATAAATTATACACTTACAAATTATACACTTAAACAAACAAAAAAAATCATAATACAGAAAAAAAAATTATATTTCTTTCTTTAGTTCAGCATCCATTGTATAAATTTAACATACATATATATAAATACATTTATAACATAAATAATTGAAAATTAAAGTTAATAATAGTATAAAGAATCTATTTAATTTTACCTATAGTTACATTCAACCGGACAAGAAAATACTTGAAAATAAAGATTGAGAGAGGTTGAGAAGAGAAGCTTGAGGGAAGAGAGATTAAGGAGAGAAGTAATTATTTAAGTTGAAAGAGGAGAGAGGGAGAGAGGTTGATGAGATAACTATGGAGAAATGATTTGAGAGTGGGAAGAGATTTGAGGTGGGAAGAGAGATTCAAAAGAGAAGTTAGGTTGAAGAGAAGTTATGGGGGTTAAATTAGGATTAATTAATTATTTTGGATAACAGCTCACAAATTTTAATAATATTTTATTTATTTATTTTAATTATATATATATTATAAATTATATATTAAGTTAAACAATATTAAAAAAAATTAATATCAATTATTTTTAAAATCAATCTCTCTCTCTCTCTCTCTCTCTCTCTCTCTCTCTCTCTCTCTCTCTCTCTCTCTCTCTCTCTCTCTCTCTCTCTCTCTCTCTCTCTCTCTCTCTCCTCTCTCTCTCTCTCTCTCTCTCTCTCTCTCTCTCTCTCTCTCTCTCTCTCTCTCTCTCTCTCTCTCTCTCTCTCTCTCTCTCTCTCTCTCTCTCTCTCTCTCTCTCTCTCTCTCTCTCTCTCTCTCTCTCACAATTAAATTAAATAAAAATTTTAAATTTAAAATATATTATATGTATAATAATTAAATAAATATAACTTAATTATAAATATATATTTATTTAATTACATAATATATAAAATTATATAATGTTTTTAAATTTTAAATATATTGTTATCAAATTTTAGTTTTTTACTTATAATTATGATCATATATATATATATATAATTAATATAATTAATTATTAATAAATTCATATATTTATAAAAATAAATATTAATTATAATTATAATTTAATAAAAATCATTTACAAATTCTATAAACTATTCATTCAACATTTAAAATATATATTATAATTAATAATAGATAATTTGAATATTTTTTTTTATCTTTTCTAGTAATCTGTTTTTATTTATTAATTTTTTTTTTTAATTCTAAATTTTAATTTGCATATTTTTTATTCTGGTTGTATCTTAAAATTTATTAATAATTTATATTTTTCTTAAACACTAAATCTTTTTAATATTTTTTATTTTTATTTTCCTTAAACATAAGTTAAAAAAATAAATATTCATTATTTATGTATATATTTTTTTCTTCTCTATATTCTCTCTTTATTTCTTATATGAAAATAAATAAAAATAATTCAAAAATGATAAATAAATTCTCATAACAATTTTGAATGAGATTTTTGAATATTATTTTCTATAATAATAAAATTTAATAAAACATTTTGCTGCAATAATGATATATAATATAACAAAATCTATATAAATCATAAAGTAGGTTAAGTTATCAAAACAAATCATATCTAAATAATGAAATATAATATAACAAAATCTATATAAATCATACAAATATGTTAAGTTACAAAAAAAAAAAAAAAACAAAAAAAAATCATATCTACAGGAATGGGAATAAACCTTTTACTATAAATTTTAAACCAATTATATAAAAAAATATAATAAATTAATAATATTATTACTTACAAATATTAATAATTATATGTACCCTAAATCTTAAACTAATTATATAAATATATATTCATATAAAAAATTTAAACTTATGTTAAAAAAAATAAAATTTTTCATAAGTAAAAGAATGATTTTAATAAGTAAAAAACAGAGGGAGAAAGGAGAGACAAAAGATAATATAAAATTTTCTTAAATTCCAGGTGTCCGTTTCACGTAATTAATGATGTATAAATATAATATAATTTATAATTAAATTTAAAATTTAGTTATATATATTATTTTATTAAATAATATATAAATTTATATAATATTTTTAAATTAAAATATATTGTCATACATTTTTGTTTTTTTAATTATTATTTAATAATTATGATCATATATATATTATGATTAATTATTAATAAATATATTAATATATAAAAATAAATATTAATATAATTTGAATTTAATATTTTTTTTATATATAAAATTTATAAATTATTAACTAAATAAAAAATATATATATAAATATTCAATATTAACAATTTTAAAGCAGTTGATATTGAGTCCCTCTATATGATATAACGGTTTTTAAAATTATTGATATAAAATAAGTCAATATTAACTGTTTTAAAATCCATTAATAAAGAGGGAAATTTGAGGAAATGACCCCAAAATAGTGCCTAATAGCGGATGGTGCGGGCCCAAGATTTTTATAGCGCTGGTGACCCCCAAATTTTTTAATGACCATTTTACCCATGCGTCACGCACCCTCCAGGTGCGTGACGCACCCTGAACCCTATAAAGGCTTAATTTTTTTTCATTTTCGTTTCAGTTTCTCTCTCATCCAGCCCCTTTCTTCCCGTCTTCTCCGCCGTGAAACCCTAATGGTGGCGGAGAAGATTTTCTCTTCTTTCTCAGCGATGAAGAACGAATCGAAGAGGCACCGTCGACCATGGCACCATATTCAACGGCCTATAGCTTCGAACAACATCCAATGGAGACGAGTTTGCACAGCGCTGAGGATTTCGAACAAATTGACATTTCATTCGGCCATTCCACTATATTTTGTGTTTATTTCGTTATTGTTTGTTTCGTGTTTGTTTGTTCCTCATTGATTCGCTGATTCCTTTACTGATTCGTTGAATGCAGATTGATTGTTTGTTTGGTAGGATGCGTCACGTTGGATGCGTCAAGATGGATGCGTCAAGATGGATGCGTCAAGATGGATGCGTCAAGATGGATGCGTCAACATGGATGCGTCAACTCGGATGCGTCAAGATGGATGCGTCAACTCGGATGCGTCAAGTAGGATGCGTCAACTCGGATGCGTCAACTCGGATGCGTCAACTCGGATGCGTCAACTCCGATGCGTCAACTCGGATGCGTCAAGTAGGTGACGATGCGTCACATTTATTTTTATTTTATATAAAAACCCAAATAAGCCTCGACCACTATTCATGCTCTCTCTCTCTCTCTCGCACCCGACGACGCACCTGCCTCGACGACGCACCTGCCTCGACGTCTCTTCCTGCTCGTCTTCGTCTTCATCTTCTCGTTCATTCATTGACTTCTTGAGGTTAGTTTTAGTTATGTTTGTTTATGTTCATGTTAGGTTTTAGGGTTGGTTGCTTCTTGTTTGCAAATGGTTCATTCATGGTTAATGTTAGGGTTTAGGGTTGCTACATGCTTGCAAATGCTTCATGCATGTTTTATGTTATGTTTTTAGGGTTGCTTCTTGCTTTCAAAATGTTCATGCATGTTTTATGTTAGGGTTTTAGGGTAGGTTGCTTCCTGCTTTCAAACGGTTCATGCATCTTTTATGTTAGGAAGTAGGGTAGGATGCTTCTTGATTTCAAATGGTTCATGCACGGTTTATGGGTTGGCTTGCGTCAAACAGCTGCGTCAAGCAGCTGCGTCAAGCAGCTGCGTCAAGCAGCTGCGTCAAGCAGCTGCTTGACGCATCTGACAGTTGTTTCTAGCTATTTTGACGGTTGCTTTTCTTCTCGTTTGTTTATATTTGTTGTGAAATGTTTTCTCAAACATTGTTGTTTTTCTTTTCCCTTTTGTAGATGGCAGACTTCACGGTTCATGATTTTCCTGGTAGGATTTTATTGAAATCTGTCCTAGCCTTGAAAAAAGTATCTGATAGGTTTGAAGCGCTGGGTCTTATGGAGAGGGCTCTAAATTCTCAATTTCAGTATTTATTGAGAGGAGTCCCAGACTTGTTGTTCTCAGGGACCATTTTACATCAGTTGCTGGTTCGGAAGGTGAAGGCCAATTTGAATAGGATGATTTTCAACTTCAATGGGGAGGAATATACCTTTGGTCTGAAAGAGTACGCATTGATTACAGGCCTCAACTTCGACAGATTGCCTGAATACAAAGATGAATGCCGAGGTTGTCCACCCTTGCTGATAAAATATTTCAAAAGGAATACGTCAATTCGAATGATGGATTTGGAATCTATATTCATGAAATGCACCGATAAGGAAGACGCATGGAAGATCGGGTTGATCTGCTTGATTAACCAGTACCTCTTCTCATATGACCCAAAACGCCTTTTAAATCTCAAAATCATCCATATGGTTGAAGATGTTGAAGACTTCCTCCGATTTCCATGGGGGAAGGTGTCCTTTAGATTCACCATGAGGGGTCTTGACCAGGACATGAAACACCACAGGTCCGTATATATGTCCAGGAAAGGGAGTGGAGTTACTAATTCCTTTGCTTATAACGTGTATGGGTTTGTACTAGCACTACAAGTGTGGAGCTATGAGATCATTCAAAACTTGGTCCCTAAATTCGCCACAAGGAAAGACGTTGATGGCCCTTTTCGCCCAAGGATACTGTTGTATCAATCGAAAAGGAAGAATACATTTCAGGAGATGCAATCTGCCTTTAACAGCGCTGTGTTTTCTAAGATGCAAGAGTCCTCCGAGGAGACGAGTTTGTACAGTGGAGAGGATTTTGAACACATTAACAATTCATACGATGATTTGTTTGAGGGAGTTACTGATGGGGGAAAAAAGAGAAAGGCTGATGAAGATGTTGCTGAAGATGATGATGATGAAGATGTTGATGAAGAACCTAATACTGTCCAACCTTCCAAGAGGAAGAGGAATGTTGAATATGATGATATATCCCCCCCCAGCAAAGCAGCCATCAAGCGTCGTAGCCTGCGTAACATGACTCCCCCATCCGCAACTTCAACACCTCCATCATCACCTCCACGTGAACCTGCACCGGCATCTCATGTTCAGATAAAGGATGCCGAAGTGATAAAGAAGGATGTCGAAGAGATAAAGAAAGATGTTGAAGAAATCAAGAGAGACATAAGAGACATCAAATTGAATCAACAACACTACTTTACGAGGATTGAAAAGATGATTCTCAGTTTAAGCAACCAGTTCGCCAGCCATGTCTCCAACCAGGTAATTCAGCTTTCTGTGTTTTACTACTTTATGTCTTTGACGCGGCTGCTTGACGCAGCTGCTTGCTTGACGCAGCTGCTTGCTTGACGCAGCTGCTTGACGCAGCTGCTTGACGCAGCTGCTTGACGCAGCTGCTTGACGCAGCTGCTTGACGCAGCTGCTTGACGCAGCTGCTTGACGCATCCTTAATTTAAATTCTTTTCACTTTTGTAGCAGGAGCAGAATGACATCGGTCTCAATGACAATCGTGACAATGCAGAGGAAGAAAAGCAGAATCATATTCGTGTTGAAGAAGAGGGAGAAAAGCAGATTGACGAAGAAGATGAGAATGCCATTGGTCTGAATGACATTCTAGATGAAGAAGAGGAGCAAAAGGAGAAAGAGAAGGTTAATAATGTTGAATTGGAGCAAGACAATGTTGAATTACCAGGGGAGAAAGAGGATGTTGAGGCTGTTCAACCAATGTCGAATGTTGAGGCTGTTGTCGAGAAAGAGGCCGTTGTCGAGAAAGAGGTCGTTGTTGAAGAAGGGGAGAAGAAAGAAGAAGGGGAGATTGAAGAAGAAGGGGAGAAGAAAGAAGAAGTGGAGAAGAAAGAAGAAGGGGAGATTGAAGAAGAAGGGGAGAAGAAAGAAGAAGTGGAGAAGAAAGAAGAAGGGGAGAAGAAAGAAGAAGTGGAGAAGAAAGTAGAAGGGGAGAAGAAAGAAGAAGGGGAGATTGAAGAAGAAGTGGAGAAGAAAGAAGAAGTGAAGAAAAAACCGATTCTTAAGACTTTTAAGAAGAAGGTTGGGAAGAAGAAAGACGAAAATGACGAAGATGAACTGGAAATAGTGAATACTCCTCCTCCTCTTCCTAAGAAAGTCATACTGGTCACGCGAAGGAATAGGAGGCCGAAGAATGATCCAGATTTCACCGACCCCAATCTGAAACAGCCCAAGTTGAAAGATCCTATCACCGTCAATCCACTTCTAAAATACGACGATCAACTTCTTCATCAATTGCAAACATGGCTTAAAGATCCAAAGACTGACAACAACAGAATTGAGCTCCATACTATAGAAGGTGATAAGGCATTATTTCGCAGAATGCTAAAAAGGTTCACCTGGCTGACTGATAAAGTAAGTAATATTTATGTTACAATAATTTTAGATTTGCAGATTGTATTTTAAATGTGTTTCTCTTGTGTAGGAAATCGATGCAGGTTGCTTCATTCTGAGAAGAAGAGCTTGGGTATATCCAAAGACATATAAGAAGAACTTCTTTATTGGAGATTGTTGGCTCCACACCAGGTTCACTGCTGATTACGCTGCGTTTAACAAAAGTCGTATTGAGTTTGACATTGAAAACTTTTTCGAATACTTCTTCGGCGATGACAGCAACTATAGGAATAGTTGGAAAGTATGCGATGATATATATATTCCTTTGAACATCAAAGACGTCCACTGGGTACTTTGTGTTGTCCGTCTACAGCAATGGCGCGTAGACGTATATGACTGCGATCCTGGATGTTATGCTAATCTTGATGAGTTTGTGCTGCCGATGTGCCAAATGATTCCGGTTATATTTGACAAGGCATTGCCTCTTGAAGATAAACAACGATTTCCAATGCTCAACCCTGATTCCGTTTTGCCATACACTAGACGTCCAGAGTCCGAAGTTCCCAAAGCAACAAAGAGTGGAGATTGTGGTGTATTTGTACTTATGTATATTGAGTACTTGACTGCAGGTCTGAATCTATCAGAAGTGACCTCAACTGAGATGAAAGCTTGGAGAGAAAAGTGGGCAGTGAGGTTATTTCATGGTATTGTAGATCCATAGGTTATTTATGAAACTTTTGTTCTGTACTGATATCAAATTTTTGTAATGTTAATCTCAAACCTTTGTAATATAGTTGATTTAATGATATCAAATGTTGTTTATGATATATATGTTATTCTAATTAATTAAACCATGCACTAATGTAAACCATGCACTAATGTAAACCTTTGTAATTTTTGTAATGTTAATCTCAAACCTTTGTAATAGGTTCTGCACTAATGTAAACCATGTTTCGTCAAGCAGCTGCGTCAAGCAGTTTCGTCAAGCAGCTGCGTCAAGCAGCTGCGTCAAGCAGCTGCGTCAAGCAGTTGCGTCAAGCAGCTGCGTCAAGCAGCGGCGTCTAGAAAAACACTTGGTACAAAAACCCTGTCCCTGTATTACATTCACCAGAAAACTACAAAAACACCATAAAACAACATTAACACCATTAACAATACAATACACTTTACTGAATCCTTGAATCTTGAATCCTTGATGCAAACACAACATTAACACCTCCACACAAGACATTTGGTAATAAGTCTACAAAAACAACATTAACACCACAACACAACACTAACAAGTTCATTCTAAGCTAATGGCTCGTAAGATTGAGATGATGGCTCGTAGAGCTGAGATGAGGGCTCGTACAGTTGAGATGATGATGGCTCATTCTGCTGAGATGATGAGGGCACATGCTGCTGAGATGATGAGGGCTCATGCTGCTGAGATGATGAGGGCTCATGCTGCTGAGATGATGCTCTTGCTCTTGCGGTAGACGGTGCAGGCATCACTGCTTTGCATGTTGCTCTATTATGTCCTAGACCTGCACATGAACTGCATCGTCTCGGGACCTTACGGACCTCACCTTGGGATGTCCTACGTTTAGTTTGTGGCCGACCTTTCTTAACCTTCACAGGTGGTTTTAGACACACGCGTTGTTTGATAATATCGGGAAGATCCCAATTCTCTTCATCACCAACCGGATAACATGTCTCCGCATATGCATTCAACCAAGATACAGTTGTATAATACCTATGAGAAGGATAATAAAACAATTAAAAATAGGTTAAATAAATAAGTTCAAAACGATTAAATACCTTGAGCATAAGTCGTAAGGAACCACATTCCTGTGACGGGCAGCAGCCAGTGCATGTGTACAAGGAAGACCGGAGACTTCAAATACCCTACAAGTGCAGTCCTTGTCCTTCAAATTGACTTTATAATGTGCCTCATTATCATGCACATACAACTCAAATCGGTTAAGGGATGATACGGTATAGAATCTTGCTTTCTCAAAACCATCACATAATAACTTTTCATACGTTGGAGATAAAAATTCTTGGTGGTTGGACGCTTTTTCTCTTCTATCATTAAACCACCCTTGTAATGTTGTTCTTAAAAACTCAAGCATTGCTGAAATTGGATACTTTCTGGCTTCCCTGCACTGACTATTCAAACTCTCTGCATAATTGCTTGTGAGTTGATTGTATCGTTTACCGGGGAAATATGCTCTACTCCATCTTTGAAACCCAATCTCTTCCAAATAGGCAGCAATCCTATGATCTTTAACCCTGATCTTGTCAAAAAACCGATTAAATTGGGGGATAGTGTACGCACGAGAAGCCAAATCAAACTCGACATGGCAATTATCAGTTTTGAATTTGGCATTAATATTCATCTTTATGTGATATGTGCACGCACCGTGGTCTGCTTCTGGAAAAACAGCACACAAGGCATTGGCTATACTTGGGTGTCTATCGGATACGAAGACGAGATCATCAACTAATCCAATTGCTTCTCTAAGTTTTTGCATGAAATAAGTCCACGAGTTATTATTCTCTGAATCAACAACGCCGAATGCAACAGGATACAGTTGCTCATTGGCATCCAATGCAACAGCCACCAATAGTTGACCTCCCACCTTGTGCTTGAGAAAACTTGCATCAACACACAATACGGGACGACAGAAGGCTTTGAAACCCCTAATTGAGAGGCCTAGAGACATGAACATATATTTGAAATGCCCGTGCTCGTCTGTCTGAATATCTGTTATGGTACCCGGATTATTCTTCTCCAACATGTATAGGTATGAAGGCAATTTTCCATAGGAATCCTCTACCGTTCCTCGCACCGCCGTTAAAGCCGTTTCCCTTGCCCTCCAAGCCTTATTATAAGTCAAAAACATCCCATAATCTGACTGCATGTCTTCAATTATTTTTTTAGGCAAGTGGTTATGGTGATGATCCATGTACTTACCCTTCATGCACTGCCCAATAACCCATGCCGGTGTTTGCATTTTTTTTTCCGGCCTCGTCAAAACTGAGCATGAGTGTTGTCGATTGAATTTCCGAATCTCAAACATCTCGGAAAACTTACCTTTCACAGCACGTAAGCTCCACTTGCATGTCTCATCCATACATTTCACATACCAAAGATGTTTTCGAGACTTTTTCACTTTGAATTCAAAATGATAAGTCATCGCATATTTATATAGCGTCAGTTGAAGTTCTTTTTTAGTATCAAATAACGTACCGACTTCCAATACGGTTTCACTAGTTAACGCCAATGCAAATGAAGGGTCTGTCGGTGATACGTCTGTAGGGTCTGTCGATGGTGTGCCCATTGACGCTCTTGCACTAGATGGTGTACCCATTGACGCTCTTGCACTAGATGGTGTACCCATTGACGCTCTTGCACTAGATGGTGTACCCATTGCTCTTGCACTAGATGGTGTACCCATTGGTGTAGGTATTGACCGGTGCGGCGTGCGTGCAACTACTGATGCAGGACTAGTAGTAGCTTGGAAATCACTAACCCGTTCATAATTAAAGTCAATAACGCGTTCATGATTAATCAGTTCATGATGAGCTCGTTCATCTTCTTCTCCTCCTCCTTCATTATCACTTTCAAATAAAATCTGTTGAGAAACAACTCGAGAAACAACGCCGGGTATACTTTTTTGAGTAATGATTGGTAGTGTAGTATCTTGACTTGGGTACTTCTCTACTAATGAGACACAAAGTGGTGACGAAGACGACGAACTTCGACCCGATATCAACCGTGATAAATACATGCCCACATCTTTATCTCCCTCAATAACAACAGGGGGAAGTTTTGCAGAAGGATCATACATGACTTTAATCACTAAATCATATGCAGACTTTTGCACGTTAATCGTCTCATAGATTGTATCAACTAATTGAGCAAATGTAGTACATTGAGGTATATCCATGGTTTTGCATGATTGTGCAGAGAAAGACCTGGTACCATTGGCTGCAATTTGCCACTCTCCATTGTACACAACAAATACGTCAGCAAATACTTCAGCTGCAATTGAAAAAATTATAGTATCAATCGAGAGACACCGTAATAATGAAATCAAGTAATAGTTATAAAGGGTCTGGGGTGCGTTACGCATCTGCGTTACGCAACTACGTGACGCAACTGCGTTACGCAACTACGTGACGCAACTGCGTTACGCACCCGGTTTCCGCCGCGACGGTGGCATTCCACCTACTCATTCACTAATCACTACACCCTAACCTAACAAACAAAGCAATCCAAGAGATAAATGAAGAAGGAGAAGAATACCTGTAGCAGCAGAAAGAGACATGGTGAAGGAAGAGAGGATTCCGCCGTCGTCTTCGTCGATCGGTGGTTCGGTTTTTTAGAGAGAAGGAGGAGAAGGGAAGTGAAGAGGGAGAAGAAGAAAGAAAGAATGAAAAGAACTGATCTTTTTTTTCTTATATAGTAAGGGCATTGTGGACTTTTCACAATGCCCTCAGGTGCGTCACGCAACGGGAGGGTGCGTGACGCAACGGGGGTATTTTCGGCAGAAAAATGTTTGGGGGTCACCAGCGCTATAAAAATCTTGGGCCCGCACCATCGGCTATTAGGCCCTATTTTGGGGTCATTTCCTCAAATTTCCCAATAAAGATGAGTTAATATCAAACGTTTTAAAATCAATATTGACTCCTTTTATTTTTTAAAACTGTTGGTGTAGACATGCCCCAAAATTATAATAATATTAGAAAAATATTTAAATTTTAATATTCAAAATAACTCAAAAGAGGATTTAAAATCAAATTAAGGATGAATTAAGACTATATTGCGATAATTAAACCATAATTATAAAAATTATTCGAAAATCTAAAAATAATTTGAGGTTAAAATATTGTATTTATTTTACCTAAATTAAATAAAAAAAGAGGTTAAAAATATTTAATTGTGATTTAATCATTATTATGTTTAATTTATGACTTAAACCAATTAAATGAAATACTCCAAAATCTCAAAAAATACTCAAAAAAATAAAATATGATCATAATTTTCATTATGATCTAAAAATATTTTTTTATAAAATTTTTGGTGAAGAAAAAATGTAAAATAGAGAATTAAAATCGATTTTAAATAACTTTATTTATAAAAAAATAAAACTGATGATCCTGTACAGAAGAAATTATTTGTAATCTTTATAGCAGGAATCTAGACCATCAGATCAACGAGCATGCATCATCCAACGCCCAGGGACGCGCCACACAGCTGAATGCAGCAAAGCAAGCACGCGCCTACCACACTAGATTAACTAACGGGATTCTTAACCCCGTTAGTCTAATCGCTAATGGACGCAATGGAACCCCGCATTCCGTCACGCCAAGCGACGTCATTTCAGTCTTCTTCTTTGCCGGGACATAGGGCTCGCCGGATTCGCGATCATCGCCGACACGATTCTTCCAAAAGCTCCAGCCTCCGCTACAGATGATCATATCCTTTGATTTTTCGTCCACGTGCTCGCCTCAGCTCCGTCAGCAAGACGCCCTTCTCTAGAAGCCTTATCCTACATTAGATAAGGCTGCCACATCTAAGGATAAAGTTAGGGATAAGTTCATCGGAGGGTAATTTTGACTTGAATTACCCCTCCTCGACCGACCTACTAGCACTATAAATAGTCTTTAATACTTTGTAAAGCAAATAATCAACATACAATCACCCAATATCATCACCTAAATAAAAAACTTTGAAGATTCCAGCGAACTATTTTTTTGGAAAATCTGTTTCGACGATCAAAGTCTCGATCCAGACCTTTAGATAACTGCCAACACACCACATGAGTGTTCTTCCGCTGTTGGTATGCTTCCATATCATTTGTATATGATCTGTGATTATAAAATTTAATTTTTTTTTATAATTTTCTTGTTTGATCGGGTTTGATATGTTCTAAAGCTTGATTATGAAATTTCTTTGTTTAGAATCATTCTATATATCATATATGAATTTTATGCTAAAAGAAATTAGACCAAATCACTTTAATTCAAAATTTTCATAAAGTTGAGCTCAAAATTGGATTTAAAAAAAATTATGTGTTCTTGGTTTTAATATGAATTTTTCGATCCAATTAGTTGCTATACATGTTTGTCAATGTGTTAGGATGAATTCCAAGAAATTGTAACATAAATTTGATCATGTTTGATCAAACTGCATTTTTGAAAAATTAAGCCTAAAACTAGATTTTTAAAAATTTTGTGTTCTTGGTTTAATCTGGATTTTTTGATCCAAATAGTTGCTATACATATTTGTTAATGTGTTAGGATGTATCCCAAACAACTGTTTCGTCATTTTGATCATGTTTGATCAAATTATGTTTTTGAAAACTTTTGGATTTTATTCCATCTTCAAAAATTGTTTTAATGTTTGAATGGTGTTCTTATTTTGGTTGTGTTCAACTATATTCATCATTTTAAAGCTAATGGAACAAAAAATCAGACATTGAAATGACATAATTTGAAAAATCCAAAATTTGACCTAGAAATAATGTTTTAAAATTGATCTTTGTAAAGATCTTGAAATCGTGATTTATTTTAGGATTTTGTTCTTCATGATCATATGAACTAATTGTAGCTTACAAATCACGATTCCATGATCTGAATAAAAAATTATGGACTTCTGAAATTTTAACCAAAATAAGAACACACGGTCCTAAGGTTTTAGCACAGGACCGGTGATTCTCGGTCCTATTTAGTAGAAACCGAGAAAACGAACCCAGGTTTAAAACCCAGGACCGAGAAAACGAACCTAGGACTGAGAATCCCAGGACCAAGTTTTCTGACCTAGGACCAATGTTCTTCAGCTAGGACCGATCATTCCCTTTAGCCTAGAACCGATGTTTCTAATTAACCCTAGGACCGAGCCTACACTTAGCATAGGACCGGTAAACCTAACCCTAACCCTAGACATATGACCAATGTTTCTAACCATAGGACCGATCATTTCTTTTAGCCTAGGACTGATGTTTCTAACCCTAAGACCGAGCCCTCACTTAGCCTAGGACCGATATTTCTAACCATAAGACTGAGCCCTCACTTAGTCTAGGACCACTAACCCTAACCCTAACCCTAGACCTAGGACCGAACCCTCACTCACCTAAGACCGAGCCTCCTGAACCCAACTGAGCCTAGATCTGCTAAATCGAACCTAGACCCTAGGACTCCGGTCCTAAGGCTTGTTTGGTTCCACTTTTCAAAATTCAAAATTATTTTTATAATTTTGTAACTAGAACCCATTTTCAAATAATTCCGAAAGGTTCGAAAATGAAATTTTTATATTTAGGATACCTTCTAAACCAATATTTTGGCTAAGGCTCCGTTTGAAATTTATTTTTAAATTCTAACACGTTCCTTTGTTATTTTCAGGTTTTGTTAAATCTAATACTAGCGCAACAGGTACACACCCCAATTCTTCTCGTCTTAAAAAGTTGTATTTGTAATATTATAAAACTTTTAAACATTTAAAATATATATTTCTAATTTATTATAAGTTATCATGGATTAAATTTTATCTTATCATCATAATAGTAGGCTTAATATACATGCATGATTAATTAGGTTTGTAAATTTAACTAAAAAATAGGTTTAAAATGGTTTGAGTCCTCGTTTAGTTTTTTTGAAAAAAATAGATGAAAGAGAAAGAGAGGACAACCAGTGCACCCATTCTCTCATGGAGGGCTCGCAAGGGGTTGGCGCATCTGGATCTGTCATGACTTGATCATGTATGCCAAAAAGAAGAAATAAAATAATATAAAAAAACACATTTGTATTTATGAAATAAATGACATGTGAGTTTGTTTTGTTCATTAGTTTTCACTTATTGACAATTAATTGATTAATGAATGCAGGTCTAAGTGGTTCATTTCAGTGCATGCCATAACATTATATTCAAGTAGCATTGTTATTTAACTTTCTAAGAGAAAGTTGGATTGATTTATTTTACAAAATCATTTTTTTTTATTTTCATACATCACATCACCTAATTTATTAAATAAAATATTATTTATTTTTATTTTAAAATTATTTTATATTGGTACTCTTTATGTCAATTTACAAAATAAATCATATATTTAACTCCCAGTGTATTTTGTAACTTGCATTTAATTTATCATTGTAAATGTAAAAGTCTAAAACTGGGTAATACTTACTTAAAAAATATCAACGAAAACTTGTAATGTAAAATGTCTCAGGTCAAAAGCCAATCAACGTGCAAGTAAAAGTCTAAATCGACGCAATACTAACAGAAAACCCTAAAATTCAAATGAGGGCGATAACCTCTAAAATAAAGCCGATAACTTTATTTGTTACTGAGATGGATGGTTAGACTTTTAATATTTAATTTAGTAACAGACCATTGTTTAATTGATTCTTGTGCCTAATCTGTATAAAATTCTTAATCATTTTTCTAACAAAAGAAAATGTGAGTTTCTAGTAAATATAATTTTCATGTTTGATATAAAAAGAATTCCACATGCACTAACTCAAATACCCAAAAAAAGATTAATAAAATAAAAGGTAGATAGAGAAATCATTACCAAGGTGTACAGCTTATTAGGCAATCCAGAAATGGTGAGAGTTGGGGGATTGAAAGCCATGGAAGGCTTGATGCTGCAGCCATTAGTAACATGCTTGGTTGCATAGTAGACATTCATGGCTGTTGTGGGCACAAATGGATCCACCACATCTCCAATTATTTTACACATGATCAGAGGATTTATCGAACTAGCAGCCATCTGAGAGGAGAGAAATTAAAACAGAGAAAGAAATGAAGAGCTGATGGAGATAAGAGGAGGCTGATAGAACTAAGTGAAGGATATTGGTATATAAATATATAAATAAATAGATGGACAGTTGGAGTAGATGAATGGGTTAAAATATGGGAAAGAACAATGTAAGAGTGAGTTGGCCAATTGTATTTACCTTTCTAATATTTTTATTATTGTAAATCTTAATTTAACAATTAAATTTATTACTTTAACCATTAAATATTTATATAATACTCTAGTTTTCTCGTCTATAGATTCATTTGGATAGCATATAGGACACATCACCATCAACTCAACAGACATAAATTATTCAGAAAAATAGACCAGACAGAAAAATTTAACATTACAGATAAAATAAAATAAAGGTAAGTATTCTAATTTTCTCCACACATAATTCAACATAATTTTTCTAACAAGATAAATTTTCAAAGAAAAAATGTTAAAAGTAACAAATATAAGATAAAACAAGTACCTTAGTTTTCTCTATCCATAGATAACATATTGTGTCATAAATTACTAAAAAAAATAGCGCACAGAAAAATATTAAATAACAAATATCAGGTAAAGAAAAAAACTGTTCAGATAGAAAATGTTAAAATAATAAAGTATTATAATTTTCTATGTCGATAGATAAATTAACTAGAAAAATAGTTTAGACAGAAAATGTTACAATAACAAATATCAAATAAAGAAAAGTACTCTAGTTTTCTCAATCATAGATAACATAATTTGTCATAAATTAACTAGAAAAGCAGTTCAGACGGAAAATGTTACATCAACAAACATTGGATAAAGAAAATTACTCTAGTTTTCTCAATCATCGATAACATAATTTGTCATAAATTAACTAGAAAAACAGTTCAGAGGAAAATGTTAAAATCTCTTTATACATGATCTTATTTGAAATTACTCCTTAAAACATTTTTTTGTTTAAATTTACTCCCTAAACATTCAAAATATTATAGTACGGTTAATTTTTGGTTAATTTTTGTTAAAAATATTCACAAAATTTTCTTATACGTGTATATCTATTTTTTATTTTCTAAATTTGAGTGTGGAAAAATCTCTCACCTTCATCTTCAGATTATTTCTTCAGCTTCGATGTTGTAGACGAAAAAGATGTTGCAGACGACAACGATGTTACAGACGACTCTATCTAAATTATTTAGATAGAATACTTTTATAACAATAAAGTTTTTACATTTTTTTCTTTGTAATATGTTATTTAACCTGAAACACATGTTTTCACGATAATAGTGAAAATAGTAATTTGCTATCATACTTCGAATGTAATTGCAACAAATAAAAATGGTTAAATTAACCAATTTATTCATAATTAACTCTATAAAAAACATAAACAATGCAGCTTTTAGTTCGTCCCGAACCTCAATCTCTAATTTGTACTAAAATTTAAACCAATTATACACAAGTTTAAATCAATTAGAAAATAAATTAATATTCAAAATATAAAAATATATAATTTAATCTAATCATTTTAACAACTAACTAATGTTGAAAAGTAGCTAAATAAATATCATCAAATGAAATATAAAACATAACATTTTTATACTCGAAACACAAGGCGCATGCATAACAAACACAATGAAACTACTTACATTGACTTCAAACCAACATGAATAAGTCAAATAACTATGATATTAAGAATACCCTTCTTCTACATCACTGCAAAATCTAACTCTTCAACATTGTTGTTTGATCTCTAAAAACTTAAAAAATAAATATGATACAAAGAACATTGAGTTTATCATGTCATATAAAGGTTAAAATCAAAACCATCTCCTAATATGCATTTTATTTGATCAGAAAAATAACATATAATGTGAGACATTAATACTCTATTCTAATACCCTAAAGATTCTAAAAGGATATAAAACAATGCGTGTTTTGTCCCTAACTGATATTTGTTGTGAAACATCTTCCAATAATAATTTGCAAATAACAAAGAAACACTTGCGCGTACTTGGAAAATTTCACAAACATTCAAACTATAAAGTCCACCAATCAAAGTATGTTCATAATTTTATTTGTGATTCTCATACTCAATGAAATCAAATTAACAAATAATCAAAATAACATAACTTATGTTATAATAATCGGTAAGCCACCCACAAATTCATCTCTACAATCATCAACACATCACCCATTTTCTACTAATATATTTTTTTTTATTTAATCATTTTATGTGACTATTATAAATTATGTGCATTATTTAGGTTGCAATTTTTTATGATAAACATGGAAAATTGAAAACACTATCAACACTTTTTTTTAAATGAAGAAAACTATTGTCAACAATGTTTTTGGTCACTTAGGTTTAGGAAAATGGTTGGGGAGAACCTGTTGCAAAATCTTTAAAATAAAATCATTTTAATGATTCTAAAATCTTTATGAATATTAAATCGAAAAGCGGAAGCGTGATTGAATCGAGCACATACCTCTAATCATTGCTTGTCACTAGAAAATTGACGATGAACCTTGATTGAATCGAGCACTTACCTCCAATCATTGCTTGTCACTAGAAAATTGGCAATGAATGAACCTTAGAGTTTCTCCCACAAATGGTGTCTTTAATAGAACCTCCAAGTGTCCTTAGAGATTCTTCTACACCTTAGCTCTAAAGACTTATTTGTTTAATATAAACTACTCCCTCTCCCTTAAAATGACATTATGGAGATTATTGTAACCATACAATTCAATTTATAAATTTAATTACATTGAATTAAAATACAATAAATATCATATGGAGAATAACCTCCTACATTCATTGTGTAATTCCAAAGGTTACAAATACAAATTAATTTGTACACATTATCGAATAGACCATTTACACCTTAATGTGTATTACATTATATTTGTTACATGAAATTAAATCTTACATTCTTCCACTTGGTCAATTTGTATAATATTTATCTTAAAAAAAGACAAATATATGAATCATGGTGTAACTCCAAAAATTGACTCTTCTTGAAAAGATTTTCCTCGCGTCCCATAATTCACCTTCCTCTCGAGTGACACGAGAAACCAAAATGGTAGGTTTGGCTAGAGTGCATTTAAAAACATCGATTTAGACTAATTTTGATTTTTGTAGATTCATCACCTAATTTACTACTCAAAAAATTAGGAAAGAATAATATTTTACGTGTTCAAACAATTTTAGAAATTTTGTTCTTAGTTCGGTGCTTGGTTACACGCAGGAACGAATCTAGGTAGGGCTTGAGTGGGCTGAAGCCCACCCCGAATTTTTTTACTTTACATTTTTGACCATTTAAAATAATATTATTCATCACCTTTTTTATTTATTCAATCATAGACATTCGTCTAAAAATAATCTAAGCTTAAATATGTGTCTCGTTTTGTATTTCTAGGGCATGTGTCTATATTATGGTCCTAAATTTAAAATGTAATGAATAAAATAAATGATAGTACTTGTTATTGAGAAAGGTACGTATAGAACAAAATAAAAAAGTTAGTTTAAATAGAATTCAAACAAACCGGCTTAGGTATATATTTTTGTTTTTATTAGAAATCATTTTGTAATTTATATATAATATATTTTTTTGTGTTTTTTAAAATAATGTTTTCTGAATTTTTTTTTTAATTTTTAAATTTAAATAAGGCCGTTTAATATAAAAAATAATAAAAATAAAAAATAACAAAATGGAGCAAATCAATCTGGCTTTAAGCCAGGTGGTTAAGGAGATGAAGAGAAACTTTAACGGGAGTATCAGTTTCAGTCTTATCCCATTAAATCTTATATTCTTTAGCAATCTCCTTCCTGATCTTTAATTTCATCTCTCCAGATGGGGTTCTAACATAAAGCTTTTTAATTAGCTGCCATAAAAAAAATTAACGAAATTATGATCTAGAAAGGGGAGAAGGAAAAAAGTTTGATCGAGTTCAATATACCGTGCGATTGACGCCGGAGTTTGGTCGGAGATCAGTTGCAGAAGAGACGAAATCTTTTCCGTATTTCTTCTCAAAGATTTTGTGAATTGTCTGCAATACAGGAATGTCTGAGCATTTAGGTCTGACGAAAATGAGACTTGCAATTCCTTCTTTTAGATCCAACGAACATTCCCTAAAACCACACAAACATGATAAAGAAAAGGAAAAAATAGAGAATTTATTCAAATTGATTTACAATTACTTGCGTTTTGCAATTATAGAAAGTCTTGCAACAATAATTTCACATAAAATCTCAAGAAACTTATTTGCAGCCATGAAATTATGTTCCCTTATTACATGTTCAACATATTAAGATTCACCATTTCCAATAATAAGAAAAATTCAAATAATACCCACTTGTTCAAAATAAAGATAATGATTGTGTAACAGT
This sequence comes from Impatiens glandulifera, assembly GCF_907164915.1. NCBI lineage: Eukaryota > Viridiplantae > Streptophyta > Magnoliopsida > Ericales > Balsaminaceae > Impatiens > Impatiens glandulifera. The sequence continues at coordinate 37,744,203 of NC_061862.1, read as the reverse complement.
GTAAATACGTACATGAACGAGGGTGGTGGCATCCTCACTGAATTGGAGAAACAAAGCGATATCACGCCTCATCTGATTCACAACAGCGTCCCTCTTATTCCTAAGTAGTTTTATCCTTGTCACCGTCATTTTTGCCGTGGTCTTACTGTTTTTTTCATATTGATAAACAAATGAAGCAAAGGAAGGGTTTTTAATTTTGAAAGAAGATTAGTATTATGAAGAAGAAATACCATATATACCACAAAAATGAGGATCTCACTGGCTATTTTGTTCGAACATCATGTCGAGTTCATTGGATTTCACCGATTCTGGAAGGTATTTTGGCAAGAAGCTGGCTATAAATCGCCAGAGAAATCAAAAGTCTCTCTAAAGTCTCTCTAATCTGTAATCTTCTAATATAATACTTGAAAGAAAATGGCTCCCTCTGCTATCAATAAGACTTGAATTGATTTGATAATAATATAATATGTGGATCTGCACTCAGATGTTAAATGAAGAGAAAGAAGAGAGAAAGAAGAAAGAGGGAAAAAAAGAGCAGGCGTTAGAGAGCATGATTAGGCAAAATATAATTTTATAGCCGAGAGCATTCTTTCGCCCTCGGTAACAATAAGACTATCACCGAGAGCAACACTTTTCCCTTGGTAAAGTAAATATTGCCGAGAGCTTTCTTTCTCTCTCGAAGATTTTTCTCGGTAATTATCCATTTTTTACTAATGCAACTACGTGACTTTTGTGATGTTTTAAATCAACCGATCTCGTTTTTGATTCGTCATGAAAACATATAGATCTCGAAAGTTAATTAAGAAGAGAAGTTTAATGAATAATATGATGATCAATGTCAATATTATGCACATACGTGTTCCTAAGGGAAAATAGACGCACACATACGTGTTCCTAAGTTATATATAACGAATTGTTACAAACATTCACTTATCGTTATTGCCTTTCAAATTCACATAGTGTTTTGCAATATATACAAAAGACTTTACATTTAATACTATAGAAAGAAAATAATTGATGGCAAATCAAAATCAAGTCCTCTTTGAGCTACTTCTTTCCTCGTCATTTGGTCTTTCGCCTTATCGTTTTCGTCTTCATATCGTTCCATTGGAAAGAATGTGAGGCATATGATTTGTGGTTGATCATGCCCTTTATGGTTAAGCCATTTCTTCAAAGGGTGCTATCTCATTTTACTTTGAACATGCTATGGTTCAGCTCATAATGCTCGTGATTGATGATCTAAATAACTAAGAGTTGTGTCGTGGAACTAGAGGTCGGCATCGGGATGGCCCGGCCTGGCCCATCCTGTCGTACCAAATAGTGATATGTGTCGTGTCGTTCCGTGCCTCATGTTAATCGTGTCGTGCTCGTGCCGTGTCTAAAAGTAAAATATTTTGGCCCAGTCCGGCCTATTGACCCATGTCGTGTCGAGCCGTGCCGTGCCGAGCCGTGCCGTGCCGTGCTTCCTGTGCCGAGCCGTGCCGTGCCCAATCGTACCGTGCCGAGCGTTTCGTGTCGTGATGTGCCAACGGGCTGGACCGGACCGTATAACAACATTGTTAACCTTCTATAAAAATAATTTTAAAAATATGGGGTTGCACCCTTTCGAGTTGCCTACGTATCTAACAAATTTGCATACCTCAAATTTGTAAAAATCAGACCCTCACGTAGTTCTAACTTACCTTAGATTAAATCTGAAATGTTCTATAATCAGTTGTCTCATACACCTTCGTCGGAATCGGTATCAGATGTGCCTTCAGTTTCTCGCATACAACCTTGATATTGTTCATTAATCTTCGAGTCTATAGAAATGTGACCGTTTTTTTTTCTTTTTTTATAAATGTTACCATTTTTTGTTATCGTTTTTTTCTTTATATTTACTAATGTGCCGGGCTGTGGCTCGGCCATGCCGAGCTGTAGGTCGCACTAGCCATGGGCTATTAGTGGGCTGGACGGGCCGAGCCTATGGGCTAAAAAAAGCTCCATTTTCAACTTATATATTTGTTTTTATTCATCTTCATTTTCAATATTATCAATTTCTATAGAATTGTCCATCCAAATGTATCGGATAAGTTATTTCTAATAAAGATTTCATTATATCAATCATCAAGTCAAATCAAAACTCCATACTTTGTCTTAAAATATTAAATATCTTGAATTTCATTTTTTAAAAATCAATAATTCAAAGGGATATGAATAAATAAAACCTAGCATAAATCCATAATAATGGACATAAAATTGAATGTTGGATATTGATTTGATGTTAAATATTATATTTTAAGTGTGAAAGTAATTAATTATTTCAAAATTATATTTTGCATAAATTAAATAAATTTAAAATACATAAGTATTTTATTTTGTTATTTTATAATAATAAAAAAGTCTCAAATATATTTTTCAATCAATTTAAAACTTAACTAAATATATTTTTAATTTTTTATTAATTTTTTTTTATTAATTTGTGTAGACATCCAAATCGGTCTCGCCTTTCTTGGTTTAGTAGGTGGTCCTTTGGTGTTTCTTCCTTGTAAATACTTGTTCCCTGAATCCCACCCTTGGGATTCAGAAGATGGGTTTACGGAAAAGTCAAAGTTTGGACTAGGCCGAGCCACTGTGGAACGTAGATCTACCTACAAGAAAAACACTATAGACAAACACAAGACATGTTATTTTTATTAAATTTAGAATGTATTAATGGACGTTTAACTCAACTATAATGCATACACGTATTTACATAAGTATAGTAATAGTAGGCTCATAAAGGTTACAAGCGTAATTATATTGCTTGGGCACGACGAGCGATGAGTCTTGGGAGTAATGATCTGGTTTTTGTGTCTAAGTAAAATCTTAAGAGAAAGTTAGTTCCCCCAGCATGTCAAACAAAGCCATCAATGTAAAATAAGAGCATACCCTCAATCAGGAATTTCTACCCCTCCTTTTGCTACCTCTAAATACAAACTCACTAAAATATGGAAGTGGGGATCGATCCAAGGACCTAAGTTAAACTTACGGGAACATCCATCAAATTTGGAATAGGTTTCAATTCCTCATTAACTAATCTTTGTACATAATACTATAGGTGTACATATGATGTCGCACCACGCACATCATGTACTACCTCAAACAATAGAGTGATGTGCCCAAAATTAGAACCAATGCATGTAGAAAGACGAATTTGGGTGTTGTACTATTTTCCCCTTTATTTATTATTTTGGATTTTTTACTTTTTATATATTTTTTTGTTATAGTTATAAAAATAATATTCTTAAAAATAACCAAAAGATTAGTCAAGTTAAGCATCGATTAATCCCTAGTAGAGTCGCTAGAAAAGTTGTAACACCAAAAATCGACCCTTTTAGAAAATATATTTTTGAACTTGATAGTCATGCACATAACTTATATTCCTCTCAACTATTGAGTGAGACGAGAAAAGAAATGCTAGACACAACTAGAGCATGTTTAAAATTGTCAATTTAGACTAGTTTTGACATTTTTTAGAGTCATCACCTAATTACTCGTTGAGAAATTAGGGAAAAAATATTTTGCGTGTTCAAACGTGTTTTAGAGATTATGTATTTGGTTCAGTGCTTGGTTATATGTGAGAAAAAGTATCGACGCTATGTCGCACTTACCCGTCACATGACGGTCACTACTCTAAACTTTTGGTAATTTAAAAATATATTATTTTATACCTTATTTATTTATTTCATCAAAATATGCATTTAAACCTAAATCTAATAAACATGTGTTTAGTTTAGGTATCAATCTGTACCTAAAGCATGCGTCTACGTTATTGTCATTGGTCTTAAACATAAAATATTAAGAAAATATTTGAGTGTCTTGTTGTATCAGCCCTGTTTGACATTTTTTTTTCTGCACACCAAAATAATTAGTTAATAAAATAGATATAATTTATGTTTTAGGAAAATTAACATATTAAAGATTAAAAATATATAGTTTAAAATACTTGTCTACAAGATTGTTTTATAATAAATGTCATATAGACGTAAATAATAATAATATATATTTGATAATACTAAAAAAATATATAAATATTTAATAAATAACAATAATATTAAATTGTAACGCCAAAAATTGACCATTCCCGATAAGAGATTTTCGTTACTCAATAGTCGCACCCCATATCTCACCATCATCGTTACTAGAATGCATTTAAAAACATCGATTTAGACTAGCTTTGACTTTTTAGAGTCGTCACCTAATTTAGTACTCGAGAAATTAGAAAAGAAAAAATATTTTGTGTGTTCAAATGTATTTTAGAGGTTCCGTTCTTAATTCGGTGCTTGATTACACGTGAGAAAGGGCTCACGCGCTATGTCTAATATTCTTATCACATGACCGTCTCTATTATTTCTCCAATCCTAGTACATGTGTCTAAAGGTATAATCCAAATATAAACATGTGTATAATTTTGCATCATTTTGTTCTAAAGACATGCGTCATGTTGAAAAAATAAATTAATGAATAAAATTAGAAAAAGACATGTGCATAAGATTAAAATCTAAAAAATACCTAGAATTCCAAAAATATCGCATACACTCAAAGCATAGTCTTACATGTGAAGTTATCCACATTATCCAAAATCTCAAAGTGTCATGTGCTTTTTTTTTTAACGACTTAGCGTCATTTCATTAAAATTCCCAAAAATGGAAAAAAACCACGAGTTTAAGAGATCATTCTAGACAGGCGTAGAATGATTTTGAAGTCGTAACATTCTGAGTAAAAGCTAAAAAGCTAAAAACGTAAATTAATTATCTGATTACAATGCTTTCAATTCTAGTGAGTTTAAAAAACGGTAAATTACAGATATTCTAGTTCTGCTCCGTGCTTGGAATTCTTGTCCACGTTCCCGCGAGGGCGCTGCAATCCGATACAATATCTTTCCATAACTCTTCAACGCTCCTACTGGTTCTGTCATATACCCTTCCATTCCGTTCTTGCCAAATGTTATACACCACTACTCCAAAGCCGCACTTGAACACGCTTGTTGCAAATCTATTTCCCTTGACTTTGAGTAGTGCAACATCTTTGATTTTATTCTATTCGCTCGAGAAACTGATCAGCTCCAAGCTTTTATAGATTTTTTCTCAAAGCTTTGAAGCAATACAGCAACTCCCGAATAGGTGATCTATGGTTTCTTTATTTCGTCTACATAGAAGACAGTTCGTTTCCGGGATGCTCATATACTTGCTGATACGATCACGAGTGTTGAGTCTTTCCCAGAAGACGAGCCATATGATGAACTGGTGTCTAGGGATAATCTTCGTTGACCACATAAAAGGAGCCCATTCTACTTTTTATGCTTTTTCCCAGGTTACCTCCCATATTTTCTTCGATACCAGCTTCCCATTGTCCTCAGCTTTCCATTCATGAATATTCGGTCTGTCGTGTAGTTGTATGTTACTTATATGATCAAGTATCCTCTGTCCTTCTGGATTTCTTCTCAAGAGTGAGTCCCAATTTACGTTTTTAATGTCTCTGATTTTCGCTTTTGTGCAGTCACTTCTGATGCAGGTATTTTGAAACTCCTCTTTGTGGATGACAGACTGATTTTCGAACCAGGGGTCGTGCCAGAATATAGTGCATTTCCTGTCCCCTAGCCGGATGTCATAAAGATCTGCAATATCGCTTCTTAGTTTAAGAATCTTTTTTAGAGACCAACTCATACCTTCATGAATTTTGCAGGTTCAGATGCTGGTTTCGTATTTCATAAACCTCGTATGCACCCATTTGATCCATAGTGACTCCTGATTGCGCTCTAAAGCCTACATATGCTTGAAGGTGAGAGCATTGTTCCACTCGATACAGTTCTTCAATCCGATGCCTCCATCGTCCTTCGGTTTGCAGAGAGCGGTCCATTTGACTTATTTTCCTCCTCTTCCGCTACTGCCCCAAATAAAGTTCCTCATCAGTGTATAGAACTCCTTCATTACCTTCTTCGGAATGACCATTTTTTGTGCCCAATAGCCAACTATGCCCATTACCACTATTTTGATAAGTTCGATCCTCCCTGCATAAGAAATTTTTTTCACTGCCCAGCCAAATATCGTGTTTTTTACCTTTTCAATCAACGGCTTGTAGTGTGAGATCTAGATCTGCTTCGCGGTTAACGGAATTCCTAAGTACCTTACGGGAAAACTTCCTTCCTTGATGCCCATCATGTTAAATATGTCCTTCTTCGTTTCGTCATTTACACCTCCATAAAATGCTACACTTTTGCTTTCATTCATAGTTATACCTGTAACCTCAGAAAAAAACGTTAGTGCAGCCCTAATAGTTTTAATGGAATCAATGTCTGCGTGCACTAAAATGAACAAATCGTCAGCAAAGCATAAATGGGTTACCTCCTCTACCTCACAAAATGGGTGAAAGATGTATGGACGATTCTTTCGGAATATCGCGAAGATGCTCTCAAAGATCGCCATGATAGCTACGAAAAGGTAAGAAGAGAGGGGTTCCCCTTGCCTTACCCCGTTTTCACCCTTGAAATAGCTTCCGTGGACTCCATTGACACTAACAACAAAGTAGGATGAGGAAACGCACTGCATAATCCAATAAATAAAAATCATAGGAAAAGCAGAAACAACCAGAAAGTCCTGAATGTCTTCCCATCTAACAGAGTCGAAAACTTTCTTGATATCTATTTTGAAAGCCACTCTCGGAGATATTTTCTTATTCCTGTAGCCTTTTAAAAGGCTCTGCATGAGAAGAATATTATGAGAGATTGTCCTATCGGGGATGAATGCAGATTTGTTAAGATTTATAATTTTTCCTATGACATTTTTAAATCGTTTAGAAATGATTTTTGAAATTATTTTATAAATCAAATTGCAGCAGGAAACTGGTCTAAAATCTTGTACTTTCTCGGGTACCGCAGTTTTAGGGATCAAGATTAAGACCGCTGTATTCCATTGCTTTAACATCTTCCTGTTCTTGAAAAACTCCAGAACCCCATCAGTAACGTTTTACCCACATCCGACCAATTGTCTTTGAAGAACTGTGCATTAAACCCATCAAGACCTGGGCTTTTATTCCCATCAATACTAAACAGAGCTTCTTTAACCTCAACCCTCGTGACCACCCTTATCAACTCGCGACTATCTTCTGCAGAAATTTTCCTATCAATAATCTGATACAAGGTATTCAAGTGGCTTTGATGCTGCTTTCTTGTACCCATAAGTTGCTTATAGAAATCGATAGGCAAATCTTGTACACCTTTTTGACCCTGAACATATTCACCATCATCATTCTTCAGCCTGTATACATTGTACCCATAAGTTGCTTATAGTGTGATTTTATTCATCCATGTGATAGAAGCTTTATATAATTAATTATTTTTATTATTATTACTTTAAATACTTAAATATTTTAGTATACTTTGAATAGAGAACAATGATCCATTTTTATTTTGGTTTGCCTTACAGACTTTCTGATGAAACTAGACAGACCTGAATACCAAATTCACTCGAATAGTCGGAATTCCAAATGAAATATCGATTCTATTAATGTTCACCTACTATGAATTCTTTTGAGACAAGATTACTCATTAGTATTAATAAAAAGACAAGGGTCTCCCGACCAATAGTTTAAAACAGTTATATGTGGACAAAGCAAAGCAGAATAAATAAATTTCGTCTTCTATTTTTTTTTAACGATCTTGAAGTATTTTTTTAATATCCTTAGCATCATACAAACATAAACAAACAGAGTTTCAAACTGAAACAATAAACCAAATATTTTTAGAACAATCAACTTAATGAATCTTCACGTTTTGAATTATCATTCATAGAAATCATGAATAAAATTTCAGAATTACTAAAGTAAGAAATCTTCTCAAACTCAAAGTTTCTATCAAATCCTATGCATGATTTTCTAACTTATCATAGTACTGACTTTTCATGGGATAAACCTGACTAGGAATTAAAAAACTTATAAAAACAATTAAAAATTAGACTTAGTTGATATTCTTGATATGAAAGCTCTCAATTTCTATCGTGTCAGAATGATTGGAACATAGCAAAAGAATTGGATAAGAGCCTGAGAGGAGAAGAAAGCTTTTTTTTTTCCATTTGCTCTTCTTCTCTAGTCAACCAAAAGAAGTCACTTCCTTGCCTCTCTTTCTTTACTTTCCTACCCAAAACAACCACTTTCTTTCTTATCTTCGTTGCCACATTTTTCTTGTTGCCTCGAACTCCATGAGGCTAAAAAAAAATTCCCCAAAAGACGCACAAACAAGCTAGGAGTTTTGTCCTTTTGCATAATTTCTGGAATGCCTAGTTTGGTTTGGGGTCTAGGTGGCATGATGCGCTTAGGCCGCGTTTAACTTGAAGTTCAATACTTTTTTTCCTGGAAAAACAAAACTATATAACACTAGTAAAAAAGATAGCAACAACGACGGTAAAACAATCGCTAAAGGTCAATTTACCGTCGCTGCAAATCAGTGCCAATGGTAGAAAAGCCCGTCACCAATTGTCGATATGATCCGTAGCTAAAATATGGCCACAGTAATAAACACCGTCGTTAAAGTGTTGGCTATGAAAACAAAATACCGTCACTAAAAGGTGCATAAATGATTTAATCATGGTCTCCAAATTTACATGTATAATTTTATATTTTATTTTTCTAAATTTAAATAAAAATTTCAGATAAGCTCCAAACAATTTTTTTTAATACAAAAAATATATCCTTAATATTACTATACATTACATTTCTTTCTAATATAGAAATATTGTTTATACAAAATATATGACTAGTTATCTAGTTAAAGCTCAATTCTCTTCTAAAACACAAATCTTATCTTCACATACGTCTTTATGTGAAGTCAAGTGAATTTCTACAATTTCTCAGCATCCTATTATTATACACAAACTATACCAGCAAATCTACAATTTCTCAGCATCCTATATTATACACAAACTGGACCAATAATTCTACAATTTCTTATAATAATCAACTCACAATATTTCCAGATTTATTATGATTTATAGCACTTAGAAGGATATGCTAGGTTGGGTGAAATTCATTTTCCCTAAAAATTAGTATTATTTTAAAGTTAATAAAATCTTAACTAAAAAAATTCTTTGCAAATAAAATTATTTTCTTACTGTTTTTTAGATTTGTCAAATTACTGAAAGTAGAAGGAAATAGACCGCTAATTCAGATTCTTTGGAGATCTCTACTAAGTGATAATACAACAAATGAACTAAACATATACATATGCAGCTAAAAATTTCTAAGGAAGTCACGTTATTCTATTAACATCTCACAAATGTGTCTGTCTTACAACAGACTAAATAGAGTAGAGGCTTCTGGCTAGCTAGAAAGGAAAAGCCTGATAAGTTGATAAGATTCAAATATTTAAAATTGGGAGAATTCTGTTTCTGTTGTTGCATCTTTGGTCATGAACATATTGGTAGTGATAAAGTTGGAGGTGATCTTAACTAGCCTGAGTTTGGTCATGGGCTGAGAGGTTTCTCGGCGATGTCAGCTCTTTTTTTCCAGATTTTTCAGCCCAATCACTATAAATTATTTCATTTCTTGTATTGTTTGGATCAAGAATAATGGAAAAAAATAGTGAATAAATCACTTAGACAAAACATTATAGCACATACCAGTACCACAAGCTCGATTGAAGAACAATAGATATCATTCATATTAATCATTCCATCAGCTCTTAATCATTCCATCAGCTCTCTGGTGAGGAGATTTGACAAAGTCTGTCAACTAAGAAATAGAAAAAGATGATTATCAAATAGCCTAAAAGCTTATAATACTAAATAATAGGATTGAACATAAAGGTGAATAAATATTGGAAATCCATAACCTAAAGAGAAATTAAATATCTAATTTAGTACATGTAATATAACATTCTAACATAAAATAATAGGATTGCATGATCCACATAAAGATGAATAAATATTGGAAACCCAAAACCTACATAGAAATTTAAATACTTATCTAGTACATATAATATGACCAGAGCTAGTTAGTTCAATATCCAAACCACTATTTAAGAAGCACTTTAATTAAAATTCTATCAGCAATAATTCAAAGTTACATACTACACTCTCACTCTTAACAACTACTTCAAATTTACAAAATGTGTTCTAGGATTGATACTTACTATTGGCTTGATACCTAACACCAATAAGCCATGCTTATTTCTTTATTGAATTTAACCAGCATTTCTATTAATGATGGTATGTGAGATCTCTTCTTAATGTTGTACTAGATATATTTATGAGTTTTAATTATATTTATTTTTGGGTTACCTTAAATAAACAACTCGTTATCTTCTACTAATGTTTGGGATCTCATCAAGTATAGAGGTTGAGGTTAGTATGTGAAAAGTTGTTTTGTTGTCAAATATTATACATAAGTTCATTAAATGATTCACTTTTCATAAAATGATAATGATAATAGACAAGTTCATAGACAGTTGTACCCTTCAAACACCTAGCCAAACAAAACCTGATCAATAAAGAAACAAAGCATTATAGACTCAGACACATCTTCTCCCATTTAGATTGGACATCCCCTACATAAGTTAAATAGACTTTCCCTCTTAATTAAGAACAAATCAAGCTCGTCATAAGTCTTTTAGATAAATTTCTCGCTTCCTTTTGTGAAATATTAGGAGTAAATAAGACGACTTTCACTCGTACAAGGTCACTTACCTCGATTTTTTTTGTCTTTTCGGTTGTGCAGGTTCGTCAATGGGAGATGAAGATGTTGGGAGAGCAAATGGTTCGTCGATGGGATATTGGAGTACTCTCCCTCTTTAACTCTCATAGATTTTAAGAAGACTTTTATGTTTATGTTTATTTGATTTTAAGTTTAAATTTTAGGTTTTGGAAAATGGGATAAGATGGCCATGGTTATTAATAAATATATATTGTATTATTCATTATTATTTGACCAAGAACGATGGTAACAATGTCTCGTTAATTTGTCGCTATTGATTACTCTTTTACTAGTGTAATTTGTTGGTTTTATTTACTACTTTTTATTTTATTTAAATAGACCTAAATTTAAATATAAACTTAAGGTGCAAAATGTGGTGTCTAAATAAAAAATAAAAATAAAAATGTTGTCAAAGAACCGTTGAGCTACGTGGTAGACAAATGTTGATAATCACTAGAGAAGTCAACGACGACAAAAAATTATCAATCGCGGACAGAGCGGCTAACGATGACCATCGTACACGAATCACCACCGATCAACATTCAAGAAGATCACAAGTGACCCAAACGACGTCGTTTTCGCCCCTTTCAACATGTAGATCGCATGCCCCAAAACTATGTCATTTTGAAGAAGGATTAAAAATGCTTCTTTATCCTTTAGTTGGACAATTTTAGTTTTATTTTAATTCTTCAAAAATTAAAATTTTAATTTATATGTCCAAATTCAATTTCACAAGAAGGAGATTGTTAATTGAATAATAATGATCAATTTCCCAAATATTTGAGAACAATTCATTAGCTAGAAATGACGTATTTTGCCATTAATTGTTTTTAGAACGGTGGGTTTTGTTTCACTTTTAGAGTGTGACTAATCTCTGTGGATTAAGTAAATAGCCTGTTGTACGTATTTTTTACGGTTTCTTCACTTTAAAGATCCTTTTATGTTTTTTTTCCATTCAAATACCCCGTCTTTAAGGGCGATGTTGGATATTCTCGTTAAGCCCAATAAATTAGGCCCTAAATAATATCAACACAAAGATTTTATCTTAGAAAATATATTAAAGCATATTTTGGGAATATGCTTAGAACATTCCCTTATTTTACTTTATTTTATTATATTAGATTTTATATTATTTATTTCGTTTTCAATTCAATATTGTAAGAATATATAGGCTATGCCTAATGCTTAATAAAATACAATCAAAAGTTTTTCTCTTTATATCAGAGTTGTATGCTGTTCGATCTGTTTCAGTAATGACAGAAAAATGAAAAGAGATGATGAACAGAGGTTGGAAGAATGAAGGGGTGATGCACTTCATGCTTCTCACGCGTACTAACTACGTGGATGAGGTGATCCTAATGAAAGTGAGTGTACAAGCACAAGCCTTCTGGGATGTCATTGAAAATGGTTCGGGAGGTCTTCGTGAAGAACGACGGGCTATGTCGTTACTTCTCTGGACAGTACCGATAGAGTTGATCCAAATTCTTGGAAGAAAAAATACGACCAAGGAAGTATGTGACACACTAAAAATCATGCGGGTTGGAGTCGAACATGTCTGAGAAGCCAAAGCGCAAACACAACGAACATAGTTTGAAAACCTGACATTTAAAGATGGCGAGAGGATGGAGGTTTTTGACATTCAACAAGCTCGAGGTGTTGGGAGATCCAATGTCCGAGTACAAGGTATAGCTCAAATTCCTTCAAAGTGTATCGTGTGCATACAAGTAGATGGCGACAGAGATTGAGTCACTCGTCGATCTGAAAATGTTATCCATCGAAAAACTCACAAGTCGGCACCTAGTTGTAGAGGAGCGCGTCGAACTCAATGATGTTAGATCTTTTGGTGAGCGACTACTACTTATAGAGAGGAATGGTGATTTAGATTACAAGAAAATAATGTGTTCATCATGGCCACTTGTTCTATTCAATTCAGTGGAGACAAATAAATTTTGTGTTATAATCTAAATTAAGCACATACACAATGAACATAGTTTGAAAACCTGACATTTAAAGATGGCGAGGGGATGGAGACTTTTGACATTCGACTTGCGGCGATCGTCAACGAGCTCGAGGTGTTGGGCGATCCAGTGTACGAGTAAAAGGTATTTCTCAAATTCCTTACAAGTGTGTCATGTGCATGCATGTAGATGGCGATGACGATTGAGTTACTCGTTGATATGAATATATTATCCATCGAAAAACTCCTAAGACGGCTCCTAGTTGTAGAGTAGCGCGTCGAACTCAATGATGTTAGATCTTTTGGTGAGCGACTATTACTACTAGTTGAGAACAAGACATGGGAGTTTGTGTCACTTCCAATTGGTCATCGAGCCATCTGGCTCAAATGAGTGTTCAAAGTTAAAAGGACCCCGATGACAACATTGTGAACCACAAGGATATGTGCAACGCCAAAGGGTGAATTTCGAGGAAATTTTTGTTCTAGTAGCAAGAATAGAAATAATACGTCTGTTACTCGCACTTGATGCACAAAGAAAGTGGTAAGTACACTACATGGACGTGAAGTCAGCATTCTTGAATGGTGATCTCGCAGAAGAGGTGTATGTAGAACAACCACCCGAGTTCATCGATTCCAAGAACATATGTAAAGTTCTTAAGTTGAGTAAGGCATCATATGGGCTCCGAAAAGCTCCATGAGAATGATACTCAAAAATGGATGTCTCCTTTACTTCACCTAGTTTCACAAGAAACCCGTTCGAACATGTCGTCTATAGAAGAGGCGATGCTCAATCTTTCTTGTCTGTGGGTGTCTATATGGATGACTTGATTATTAAGAGAACAAGTGTACAAGACATCATCAATCAAGACACAAATGCAAGAAATATTTAAAATGAGAGACCTCGGTCTTCAAAGTTACTATTTAGGGATCAAAGTACGTCAAAATGGCGGTGATATTACATTGTGTCAAAAGGCATATGCTATAAAGATTTTGGAGAAAGTTAGCATGTGTAACTGTAAACTGTGTCACAATCTAATGGACAGGAGTACGGTTGTGGATGCAACAAGGTATCAAAGCGTACTTACAGTATTTTTTACCTAGTAAACCTGATATTGCTAATGTTGTAGGAATAATTAGTCGATACATGGAGGTGCCAAGTTCTCAACATTGGGCTGTGATCAAGTAGATACTTCACTACGTATGGGGTACGTTAGGTTATGGGTGATGTTATAAGTCGGAAGTAGGTGAAGTTACATTAGTAGGCTACATCGATATGATCCCGATGGCGATGTTGATGACTGCAAAAGCACCTCCATGATAGTTTTCTTTATCGGAGGCAATATTTTGACTTGGACTTCATATAAGTAGAAGATTGTTACTTTATCTTCATGCGAGTCTGAGTACATCGCAGCGGCGACAAAGACATGTCAAGGGGTCTGCCTTAGTCGTCTTATTGGCGAGTTAGTTGGGTGTAAAGAATTGACATTTAAATTATTGGTTGATAACAAGTTAGTCATTGCTCTATGCAAGAATCTAGTTCATCATGAGAGGAGTAAACACATTGACACAAAGTTTCATTATATCCGAGAGTGCATTGAAGAAAGAAAGATAATTATTGTCCACGTTGGCATTGATGGACAGCTCGCTGATATCCTAACATAGGAGTTAGGGGGAAAAAAGTTTATCGAGATGTGTTTGAAGCTCAGTGTCAAGCAAGTTAAGCGGTATAATGAGATTAAGGGGTGATTTGCTGGATAATCTCGTTAAGCCCAATAAATCATGCCCTAAATAATATCAACTTAATGATTTTATCTTAGAAAATATGATAAAGCATATTTTGGGAATATGCTAAAAACATTCTCTTATTTTACTTTATTTGATTAGATTAGATTTCATTCCGTTATTTATTTCATTTTCAATTCAATATTGTAAGTATAAATAGGCTATGCCTTAAACTTAATAAAATACAATCAAAAGCTCTTCTCTTTTCCCTATAATTTTCTTTTCAATAACAACGGCGAGTCATTCGATCTGAAAATTGATCGTAGCTCCATGCTTCACTTGTCCTTTCGTGTGCTCCGCCTTTTGAGGGTACACAACAAAGGACTTCGATGGTAGGCTCGACCTCGAATACTATTTTAGGAAATAGTTTTCCATTAATATGTTATGTTAGAGAACCATGTGATTTACATTCCTCTTGAATTTCGTAAAAAGTAGAGTTCTATAGCGCAAGCTTTTTAAAATTGGACCTATAGGTTTTAGAAATACGTATTTGAACGTATTAATCTAATTGACTTTGAGTATCGTAACCTTAGTTTACTTCTCAAAAAAACTATGAAAAATATCATAATATTCATTTTTAAGGGTTCGATACTTGATTATGTGTGAGAAATGGAAATTAGCTAGAGACATAGGTATGTGGAGGTTGTGGGGACTTAAGCCCACCCTACCAAATTATATTATATATATATATATTATATATATATTATACCTTATATATATGGAGTTAGATAAATGAGTAAGACAATCTTAAGCCTAGTCAAGTCATGTCTTAGTCAAAATCAAATTTTGTTTTATAATATACAACATGCTTTAAGGCGGTCAAATATCTTTTAGACGAGAGAGTAAACTAAGATCCAGCCGAGTTAAACTAATTTTTTTTAGAACGGTTAAACGAAAATTTTATTATTATATATATACCTAGTTTAGGGTTTAAGGGTGACAACTATATTTTAAAGGAGAAAGAAACTAAGACTTATTATTAAAGGAGAGAGCGAAATGAATTAAAATAGAAAGAGAGTTAAATGAATTGTTAATTCATATTGTAATTAATAATTAAGAAGTTTTAATTAATTATTTATTTATTTTTGTTAAAGTTTGTTTGATTATAAATTTATAATTATTTGGATGTGACTTGAGAGAGATTGTGAGAATGTGTTTAATGGGCTCAAGCCTATCTCAATATTTTAAAATATATTTCATAAAATAATGTCAACTTATCCTCTAATTTCCTAATTTTTTCAAACTAATTCAATATTATTGTCTTGGTCTACTTTGTTACAATTTGATCTATCGTGCGATTAGACTAAGTGCAGAATATGTACTTAATTTTTATCCTTTATTTTTTAATTACAATTTTTTGTTAATCCTTATTAAGCCCACTCCAACTCTAAATTCTAGATCTGTCCCTACTTTTAAGGCTATATCCCACATTCCTGTTCGCAATGGGTAGTCTCTACTCGAAAATAGTTAGCCATTTTCAATGTTTGGAAGATTGTTACACATGCGTTGAGTTCATAACTCTTTTTATCTTTTAATTATCATAATTTTCATCTAAATTAGGGGCTAACCATATTCATTGCTTAGAGATGACTATATGTATCTATTATGTTTAGACAATGTTGAGATTAAAGAGCCACAAACACGTCCCAAGCATTAAGAGAACATAAATGTGAAGTGAAAATTCACATGTTATTTGATTGGAGTTCAGACTATGACTCCTTATAGAAAATGGGTATACGAGCTTAAGAAAATTCACATATATAAATTTTTAGTGTTCGAGCCACATTATAACACTAAAAAAGTCAAATATTTTCCCGAAAGTGTTTAAATACTCTAAAATTTTGTATACATGTCATCAATAATTTAAAAAGCATGTTGCGCTCGATTTGGAATTTTCGAAGTTGTTGAACTCTAATATGACATTAGGAAAAAAAATGTTTCTCTAAATGTGCCTCAAAAATTCTAATTTTTTTTTTATGTAGGTCAACAATATTTTTATGTACCAGCTATAAATATTTTGTAATTTTTAAGAATGTAGAACTCAAGATATGAGCTATAAAATATAGATCATTTTCCAAACAAGTACTAAAATTGATGGAAAAAAAATTATTCTTGTAGAAAATAATATTTTTGACCATCCTATATTTTAAGGATTTTTCTAAAATGATTTAGAGTTTCCAATGTGTAGACACTCATTTTGTACCCCGATTTATAATTTTAAATAATCCTGAACAGTGATTTTTAAAAGCGAAAATTTGGAAAATTTTCTTTAGCATCAGTCATTCCTAAAATACTATAAAATAACTCATTTACCATAGTCATAACAAGTCAGCAATAACCTAGACCAATACCAAAAACTGAAACATGTAGAACCATCTTGTAAAGAAAATTTTGAAATCATTTATTTTCTAATTCTTTTGAATGATCCTAATCATGTAAAGCTACATTAAGAATGAAAGTGATTTGGGGGCTTATATAGTTTGCAAATTGTTTCAAATCAATTTGCAATTTATACCACTTACAATGGAGATCTCCAACTCCAAAACTAAGAAAAGCAGCAAAAGCTTCAAGAACATCAACAATGGCCGCTCTTCCTTTTCTCTCTCTATTCCTTCCTTTTTCTCCCTCCCTCGATCTTTTTATCTAACTGTTTCCTCGTGGGCCTCGTGATCCTCGCGTCTCCATCATTGTTTGTCTTTTGAGACCAGCAACTGGATTTTTCCGAAAGATGTTTTTCCAATGGTGTTAAGGAGCATCGGACAAAGAGGAGATGGACAAGCGGAGATGAAAGGGAAAGAGGGTCTGGGTGCTTAGCTGACACCTAGTCCCTGTTTGTTTGAATTCTTTTGGGGTTTGGGCATCAGTGCCTAAGCCTTGTTTACTTTGTTATATATATATATAAGGAAAAACCAAAAGGCAAACAAAATTAATTAAAAAATGAAATTCATTTAAAGTCAATTTAATTTTTATGGTTATTTATAATATTTAAATAAATAAAATTGAGTTCAAATTTTAATTATAGATAGGGTAAAAATGTGAGTGTCTACCCATGGAGATAAGTCCATATTTTAAATGAGATATTATCTTTCATATATTATTATAAATATAATCTATTGTCACTTTCAAACTTAATGAATATACCATAGGTTTATTCAAGTCCAAATTTAATAATATTTTTCAAACAAAGTCTCATTCAAACTTTATTATCCTTAAATTTTTTAATTGGCATGCCTTTAGTCAAATGATCAACTATCACTAACTAAATTAACATTTATCCTGTGCATTTACACGAGTAATAATATAAAACCATGAAAAAATATTACGGTAAAAATGTGATAGCAATTTTATTTTTATTTTTAACCATTTTAAGTTTATGGGCGGGTCAACCCACAATCCGACTCAAAAATCCATTTACTCTCACGTTGCAGAACGATCTCTAAAACATTTGATACAGTTTGATTCCTCAACTCATTTAGTTTGACCTCTAGAGTCCACTTCTTCCTCATACTACGAGTGAAAGGGAAAATGTAAAAACTACCATTAAAGTATTTCATACAAAACTTACTATATCCATATGAATTATGTTCATATCTCTATAATTATGACAGAATTCTTTCATTATTGCTCACTAATAATAGTAAAATCTATAGCTCAGAGTCAAAAGAGGATTATGACCGATTAAAAACTATTGATGAACCACCGCGTTCATCAAATTTGGTGTTGAATTTAAAATATAAAGTGTTATTAGCCTAGTTGGTTAAAGGTTGACTTTTTTTTGTTAGGTTGAAATTTCGAACCATACCTATAGTATTTTTAATTTTATTTTTAACCGTTTTAAGTTTATGGGCGGGTCAACCCACAATCCGACCCAAGTATCCATTTACTCTCACATATATATCCAAATTAACCATAGCTCTCGATCCGGCACTCCGAACACTTTAAAAATTAAGCACCATTATATATATATATATATATATATATTAGTTAGTTAAAAAGTTGAACTTATATTGTTAAAATGTCTCCCGTTCATCAAATTTGGGGTTGAATTTAAAATATAAAATGTTATTAGCCTAGTTGGTTAAAGGTTTGTACTTGTTTTGTTAGGTTGCAAGCTTGAACCATAACTATAACATTTTTAATTTTATTTTTAACCGTTTTAAGTTTATGGGCGGGTCAACCCACAATCCGACCCAAGTATCCATTTACTCTCACATATATATCCAAATTAACCATAACTCTCGACCCGACAATCCAGACACTTTAAAAATTAAGCATCATTATATATATATATATATTATTTAGTTAAAATGCTGAAATTATATTGTTAAAATGTCCCGCGTTCATCAAATTTGGTGTTGAATTTAAAATATAAAGTGTTATTAGCCTAATTGGTTAAAATGTTGTACTTGATTTGTTATGTTGCAAGTTTGAACCATACTTATAGCTTTTTAATTTTATTTTTAACCGTTTTAAATTTATGGACGGGTCAACCCACAATCCAACCCAAGTATCCATTTACTCTCACATATATATCCAAATTAACCACAGCGCTCGACTCGGAAATTCTAACACTTTAAATATTAAGCATCATTATATATATATATATATATATATATTAATGTGCTTAATGAACACTTTATTTTCTTTAATGTGATCTTTGATGAAAAATATTTATATCGATATATTTACTTCGACTCTCACTTTATTATAATTTATCATAAAAACGCGCAAAATTGAGTTGTAGAAAAAATTAAATGGCTTAAAAATATAGTTTACAATTCTAAGCCCAAAAATAATACTCCTTAACACAGCATGTAAGGAGACTCTAAGCATGAATCAAATAAAACTTTAGTCCCTCATCTCTCTACTTTATTTATTTTTAAAATTTAATACTCTTTTTATTCTCGGGTTTGATTTAAAAAATATTTTAAATGAGTCCGGAATTAACTTTTGGATTATAGAGTCGCCACCTAATTTTTTCTAAAATTAGGAGAATATTTTGCGTAATTAACACCTTTTAGAGATTGTGTTTCAGTTCTGGGCTTGGATAAACTCGGAAAAGGGCTCCTTTGTGCCCGTTAGAACGACAAACTCTACTTTAATTTTTTTTACCAATTTTAAAATTTTATTTTCTTACACTATTAATTTGTAGAAGATTTAAATAATAATGATTTAAGATATTGAAATTTTAGAATTTAAATCATACCAAGAGATCGGATTTGATCGATTTTGTACTAGAAAATAACAAATTTTGATTGGAGATGATTTTTATAAAGTTATTATAGCCTTTGGATAATTTTATTAGACATTTCTCACGTTTAAGAGGAATTTGATGATTGTGACCGGGCCTAACTAATAGGCTACCTACGTATCTTTTGACAAAGAATGTGGTCACGACGTAGTTCATTGTCATGAAAGCTCTTTTCCTTTTTTTCGTGTTTCATTTTTTATTTTATTTTTAAAATGTCTATTGTATGAACTAAAATTTTATTTTATTATAAAATTTCTTAGCATGAAACTATTATTTTATTACCACTTATTTATTTTGGTATTTTGTTTCATTCAGAGTTTTTAAGTGCCCTAAAATTTTTATTCTTGTTGATATTGTTATCATTTTTTAATTATATTTGTTGATGTAAATGTTTTCATGCAAATAATGTTAATGCATACGTATGGAAATGCAATTATACGAATGATCAATAATTTATAAATTCTTCCTCCATTGTATTTTTAGACTTTCAAGTGCACCATAATACTCAAGTATGAGAAGAAATTTTATGCTCAAGTTTTTGGAAGATCCTTCGTTGTCTTTAGTGATTTACATAGATATTTAACTAACTAGCTTGAATATACATTGAGATTCTTCTTCAACAAGAATCGTTTTAGAGTCTCAGCGTTGGCCTTGGTCTTTTGATATGGAATCATTGTTCATTATCAAGAGATCATGTCCTAATTTTGTACTCAAGTTTTTTTTTTAAAGATACTTCACTGTCTCTCGTGATTTACCTTAGATGTTTGACTCACTAACTTTAGTAGACATTAAAATTCTTCTTCTATGAGTATCATCTTGGAGTCTAAGATTTAGTTACAGTCTTGGGACCTTGAGTCATTGTTTATGATCAAAATATCATCTTTTAATTTGAAGACCATTGATTGAGAATAATCATAATCTACTCCAGATCCATATCTAACCAACCTCATCATTTTCTTGAGTTGCTTTGAGATGTTATATGATACATCATTAGAGCCATGTCAAAACTATAATAGGTCACACATTGATGTAGTGCATCATCTCTCAGTTTCTTATATCGGGTTAACATTTCTTACATAAATCCATTTATATGACCAACTATTCTAGTTACCCTTATTGTTTGAATAGAGTAAAAAATTCTTCAAAAGGATATGACGAGGCTGCTTCAAGTTTGTTAAGCATACGAAATGTATGATATATTTGAGGGGCAATGTTTATTCCAATCATTGTATCCAATATTCTGTCGAACTCAAAGGATTTTATTTTGTGTGTTATGATCAAGAGATCATATCATTAATTGAAGGTTGGTGAATGGGCGTGACCATCATGAATCACCTATTTATTTTTAACATTGTCGCACACTTGACTTGCTTTGAGATGTCATTATTTATACCTATGACAGCTTGTCATAGCTTCATCAAACTATAATAAGTCTCATGTTAATGGAGTGCATCATTTCTCAATTTTTATGTCGAAATATCATTTTTTACATGCTTGTATATTCATAATACATTGCTCCATTGCCATATGATTAGTTTTTCTAGTTACTCATTTTGTTTGCATAAAATCAAAGATTTTCAAAAGGATAAAATAGGTTTATATAAATCATGTTGAGCATATTAATCTATATGACAATAATGAATGATTTCAATTCTTGTCATTGCATTTCTTATTATCGTTGTGTGAATCGTGATTTTTTTTTGTCTAAATGACATGATCGTCCATGTATTGAAACAAGGAAGAGTCAAAATATCATGAATGTGTCTTTTTGAGTGACGATCTTTCAATGCCTATATGAAATGCAAATGTTGCGTATATGAAGTCCAATCTGATAGGATCGACTTTATCGATAGAGACGAGGGTCTGGCTAAGGATGAAGGCTTATGAAAAACGGTTTGAAAGAAATCCTGTTAGGGATTTAATTCGTTTTCTATTCTACGCAAACACTTGTAAACACTTGAAACAGATTCAAAGCGGAATTGTTTACTTGGGTTTGAAGCACAAGATGAAATATGAAAAGATGACAGAAATGAAAGAACACAACAGTTTGTTTATGGATGTTCGGAGAAACTCTCCTACGTCACCCCTTCTTCCAACCACCGGAAGGATTCACTATAATATGATTCGAATCAAATACAATTTACACACACTTAGATCACTATTGAACAGAACACTTTCTGTTCAATTACAAGATGAAGAATATCACTCAGCTAAAGGTGTTTTGATTCTAGCTCTCTCTTGATTCACACACAGTACAATCAGAAAGCAGCTTCACAGTATGAATATTCAAAGGCTTGAATTCTCTCAAGATTGGCAGGTTCGTAAGGTTAGTAGTTGTGCTTGTTAAGGCAGATTGTCCGTTGTCCTTTGGATTTGTTAAATACTGAACATGAGCTAACGATCGAATCTTCAAGAATGATACATGGCACTCTTCCATTGGAAAGCCTCCATTGTACACAGTAGGCTCTGAGCACAAGGATCATGTCCGTACATCACTGGTAGTGCGCCGAATATTCCATCAGGGATGTACCTGCAAAACAAGTAATGTGAGAAAAATTCTCTTATGTGGCATTCCTTAGTTGGTTGCATATAGTTGTTGTACTAATCTTCACTAGAAAGTGGAACAGGAGTAGGGTATAACTATAGCACGTGGGTAGGTGAAATGCTAGATTCAAGCGTACTGCTTAAATTAAGCATTAGACGTATTTTAGTTAGACGGATTGTAAAATCAGTCTAATGAAATCACACATCTCCATTAAATAAAAACGTCTATTAGACCGCCTGGTCTAATAGAATTAGACTTACGTCTAATTGCAATAACCATTAGACGGTACGTCTAACTCCACTGAGTTAGACTACACGTCTAATTCCGGTTCTACCTCAGACTTTTATAACACTACAAAAGTCAAACATTTTCTCTAAAGTGTTTGTGTTTTAATATTCTGAAAATTTGTATACATGTCAGGAATAATATTAAAAGTATGTTGTGCTCGAGTTTTGAATTTTCGAAGTTGTAGAACTATAATATGACATTACGGAAAAAATGTTTCTCCAAATGTGCCCCAAAAATTCTAAATTTTTTATGGAGGTCAAAAATAATTTTATGGACATGCTGTAAATATTTTGTAAATTTTAAGAATGTAGAACTCAAGATATGATCTCTAAAAGATATATCATTTTCCAAACAAGTACTAAAATTGATGAAAAAAAATTATTCTTGTAGAAAATCATATTTTTGATCCTCTTATATTTTTAGGATTTTTCTAAAATAATTTAGAGCTTCCAATGTGTAGACACTCATTTTATACCCCAATTTATAATTTTAAATAATCCTGAGCGATTGAAATTATTTCCTAAAATCCTTTACGGGCTCACATTACAAATGATTAAAATAAATAATTAATTTAGAAAACAGTGTCGTATCAACCAAATTTTAAAATAACTAAATTACGGAATATTTAAATAAAACATAAAATAATATAAATAATTAGACAAATTAAATAAACCAAACCAAACAAATAGATAAAAAAAAAATATTTTTTGATTACAATATTAATTTATTTATTTTATAAAAATATGAAGGAATCAAACATGACTTAAATTAAATGCTATATATGACGTGGTGCACGCTATTATGGAGGAATCAATTTCAGTTCTACCACTTTAATTTTTTTTTTCAAATACCACATTTTTATTGTCATTTTTATTCCCAAACTAACCTATTTCTCTTAAAAATCGTAAATTAACATTTTAATTATAAATTTTCTACACTAATTCATTAATTATTTTATTTTATAAATTAAAATATATAAAATTAAAAATAATAATACATATATTAAATAAAATATATTACATAAATATTAAAATAATATATATATATATTTACTTAATCTTATAAATATAATATATATAATTAAAAATAATTATTATAAATTAAATAATTCAAATAAATATTATAATCTAAAATAAAATACATTATATACACCTTTAATATTATATATTAAAATAAAATATATTATATTATATAAATATTAAAATAACACATATATTACATATATATTAAAATAACACATATATGTTATTTTTACTTAATTTTATAAATATAATACATATAATTAAAACTAAACCTATTAAATTAAATAATTAAAATAAAATATTTTAAATTAATTTCTTGACAGTTGAAAATTGATTCTTAAATAAATTCAAAAGATCGATTGGGACCACAATTTTTACGTAAAGGGAATCACCAAGAAATTTACAAGCAACGGTTTTGTGCCTCCTCGTCATCAATCAGACGTGTCTAATTTGTCCCGCGAAGTTCAAAGGCAACAAGAAGATAATTTGGAGATTAAAGGTGGACACGTTAAATGGGGGAGGATTCCTTTAACTAGGAAGAGGAGAAGGGAGATCAGGGGAGATTTCTTTTGAGAGAGAGAGCAAGCTAGAGAGAGGGAGGAACAGAAGATAACCCGTTGCCAATGTTGCTTTGAAGCTTGGAGAGATTTCCGAAGGCTATGATCTAGGGATGTGTAAGGCTAAAGAGGATTTCTAAACGCTTGCTAGGATTGTTTTGAAGCTTCAAAACCTAAGGGCAAGTCTTCACTTTTACTTTAATCCAATGTTCTACTGAAAATTGAATTCATAATGCTTAGATTTTGTGTGTTTCATTGTTTGTATGATATGGATATGCCCTAAATGTTGTTTTCAATCCATTGGCTAATTTGAGTCCATTATATTTCTACTAAATTTGAAAAGCCAAATTTAATGTAATCTAATGATGATGAAAATCATGTTCATGGCATTTGTTTGAGATATTTTGATTCATAATCGAGGGATAAATATGTTAGAAGATATTAATATGTTTATGAACATTTAGTTGAGCTTTAAAACGATTTATAAGGTTTTGAGGTTTCAACGTGTTCATTATATTTTTGTAACAATCAAGATGCACTGTTGATGAAATGGTAGATGGGTGATGTTAACATGCTTCTTTAATCATTTTGATTATCCTCAAATGTTAATTTCTAAGTTTGGTTGGAGGAATTTATTAAAGCTGCAATGGGTCTTGATGTTGTTGTTGCATTGTTGATGCTTTTGAACTGATCATGGTATGTTTGTTCTTCTAATCCTATTAGATATTCATTGAGGATTGGTTAAGACTTAAGAGGTATGACTTAAGATCATTTCATTATGGTTTGTTCGCTGCTGTGTGGATAAGAACATGTAGGTCATTGTGTAAACAAAACACCAAAGAAAAAAAAATATAAACGAAAAGACAATCATCTAGAGTATCAAACTCAAGCTCTGCTTCTGGACATCAGCTGTCTTAAACCGTCAATCTGACTGCAATCTGCTCGTGCATGAGGTTGGTTGATTTTGTATTTTCGAATTACTTGCATTTGGACACCCTTTAATATATACTAAAAATTATAAAAATTATAAAATGGATAAATAAATATTTTCCAGCAATAATATAAAAGAATAATAGCTTAAGGCCTTGTTGTAAATATACTATTTTTTCTTAACTTTGATTTATCTCATTTTTTCCAGGTACTATTAAGATCACGCATCATCTACATGTATTCATCTCGATTTACCTATTTATTTTCTCATACCATGATGAAAATCTAGAAACCTTTAGTCCCTATGTTTGGATTTATTCTTAGATGCATGTACTAGGATAGATTAAATAAACGAAGGGTAAAAGAAATATTTTGTGTAAAATTGCCAAAAGTTTATAATAGAGACTGTTCATTTGATATAAAAAAAGTTTATGACTCAATTAAAGGAAAAATGATGTTCTTAAAGCATGGTTATTTTAACTTGTTTAAAATAAGTTAGAATAAAAGAAATGAAGCAAAAATTGACCGTTAACAAGGTCAGGGGCCATAAAATGTTCAAGGATGTTAGAAATAATTATTTTGAAAACAAGCTTGGGCTCTTCTTCCTCGTGAACTTCATCCAGTGATGGCAAAGCCTTAGGCCAATTACTTCATCAGTGATGCTCCAATTTAGACAACTCTAGGAGGTTCGTCCTCGTAGCGGTTCATTTTCTAGAGATTCCAATACATAAACATCGACGATGTATGGATCTCTTTCTTCAACGACGAACGCAAGATACAACTCTGATGATGAGTAGTGGACATCATTGAGGTTTGTCGACACGTCAAGTTAATTAATTATGTGAGAGGATCCTTCACCTCGTCGCGCTAGCTATGGTGAATGATGTACGAAATCAAACTCAAGAAAATCATTATCAGCGTCTTCCTTTGCAGATTAATATTACAGCAATGACGGATTTTTCTAACAGAGTTTACTTCATCTCGACCTTAAATCAGATGACTTCATCACGCTTCGATCTGGGTTTTCTCTGGAGAGAAAGAGCATCTGTGAATCATGAATTCACAACCTCCGTCTTCAATCAGCAACGATGAGCTCGTGAGAGAAAATTTTAACCTAACCTAGTTCTTTCTCTAGACTAACCACACATATCTCTAACTTAGCTAGATTCTATCAGGAAGGGGTAACCCAATCAATCATACTATCCATCACATAGCAATATCATTAACTATAATGTTTACTTGTTTTACATTTTTCTCTAATATTTTTTATTTTGTGTATTTAATGTTCATTAATCAAATAATTTGATACTACTTAAAAAAAGATAAATATGGTATATAATATATGGAATGTTGAAAAAGAAAAGTGAATAAGAGAAGTAGCACTACATTCTACCAATAAGTAAGCACATCACAAAACTGTTAAAAAGACAAAAAGGAAATGTATAGATAGATTGATATATCGATCATAGATAGATAGATATGTCTTTATATAGTAATTAGGTTCATGCATGATAATATATATATATTTATTCAAGGAGAAGATGAAATAACTTAGACATTCTTACATTAGTTGATGGGTTCCTTTTGTGCATTGAAGTAAACAGTTGCAACCAGAACCCCCAAGCATAGGTGATGAGAGAAAGCTCTAGTGTTGAAGTTGGCCCTAGTTATGATATTTGGCTTCTTAATAGTTTGGTCAACATATTTGGACTGTCTAAATAGTATTAGAATATAACGGTGAATTCCAACAGCTGGGCATGGCTCCATGTATGGCACTATCTATTTTCCTCCATTTTTAGTTTACTCATAGTTCAGTAGGTGAGTGCAAGAATTCATATTTTTAAGGTTATGAGTTTGAATCTTCTCACCTGGTACTCAATTCTTAGTTAGCTAATTACATTTTAAGGTTACACAACACGAAATTAACGCACCTTGACCAGAATTGGTACCTCCGGGAATGTTGACCACAATCCTAAAAGGATAATACAAAACATTAGTATACATGGAATTGTTGAACTCTTCTTACTATATTGAGTCAACCCTTGGCGAATCAATGAGATTCAATCATCTGTTGTACGGACCCCTGTTCTGGAGGGGACAAAACAATCATTTGAAACAAAATTATTTTTTTACTGGTTTTCCCTCACTACTGTGGAGAGGAAAATGAATCTCCACCAGGCGTTTGATATACCCAAAAGATTCTCACATTTTTATATGGGTTTGTAAGACTTAATATATTATTACCTATTACTATTGTTGCTCCTCTAATGTTTAATGCATTTTGATTGTAGAAATATGTAATTAGAAATGTTCTTATTAAAACAAATCTTAATGGAATAATTGTTAAATAAAATCTTTAAATAAGATCTTCAAGATTTAAAGCTTGTTTGATCTTTGATTATTTGAGAATTATTTTTAAAATTTTGTCTAACAAATCTTGTTTGCTAAAAAATATAAATTATTTGAGTTTTTAATTCGTTTAATTACTAAAATATATTTTTTTATTTAAAATTAATATAAAATAAAATATTAATATTTAATATTTTAATATTTTTCGTTAATCAAATAAGTGATTTAATATTTATAATAATAATGTAATGATATGTAGAGAATTTCTAAAAAAGATTTGTGTTAGTAATACTTTTTTTTTGTAAGAGACGACATAGTGTCAAAAAAATAAAAGTCACAAAAGGGTAAAAGAGTTAAATGAGTTCAAAGGAAATTAGAGTAAAAACAAACGGAATGAAGTAAAAAAAAAATATGACAAATGAGAATTGAAAATTAAAGTGTAATGAAATCAATTATTAGGGTGACTTTCTCGTAAGCGATGTTTTAGTTTTTATTGATAACAAATTCTTCTCGTGTTAAAAAGTCCTATTTTGTGATATTACAAAACTTTTAAACATTTAAAATATATATTTCTAATTTATTATAAGTTATCCTGGATTAAATTTTATCTTATCATCAAAATAGTAGGTTTAATATACCTGCATGATTAATTAGGTTTGTAAATTTAACTAAAAAAATAGGTTTAAAATGGTTTTAGTCCTTATTTAGTTTTATTTAAATAGATGAAAGAGAAAGAGAAAGAGAAAGAGAAAGACTGGACAACCAGTGCACCCATTCTCTCATGGAGGGCTCGCTAGGGCCTGGATCTGTCATTACCTGATCATGCATGCCAAAAAGAAGAATTAAAATAAATAAATAAACACATTTATATTTATGAAAATAAATGACATGTGGATTTGCTTTGTTCATTAGTTTTCACACTTAATTGTTCATTAGTTTTCACTTGACAATTAGTTGACAATTAATTGATTAATGAATGCATGTCTAAGTGGTCCATTTCAGTGCATGCCATTACATTATATTCAAGTAGAATAATATATAATATATGATATATTGAGCAATATATTTAATTTTCTAAGAGAAAGTTGGATTGATTTATTTTACAAATTCAATAGTTACATCATTTAACTCATTTTTTTTATTTTTATTTTTATTTTATAGATCACATCACCTAATTTATTAAATAAAATTTTATTTATTTTTATTTTTAAATTATTTTACCACTCTATATTATTACCTTTTATGTCATTTTACAAAATAAATTATACATTTAACTCCCAATGAATTTTATATTGTAAACTAAATTAAGTCTAAAAGTGGGTAATACCTACTTAAAAATATCAACAAAAACTTGTAATGTAAAAGGTATCTGATCAAAAGCCAAAAAAGTAAAAGTTCAAATCAGTTCAAATCGACGCAAAACTAACAGTAAAACCCAAAATCTCGCTTAACCTAAAATTCAAATGAGGGCGATAACCTCTAAAATAAAGCCGACAACTTTATTTGTTACTCAGATCGATGGTTAGACTTATAATATTTAATTTAGTAACAGACAAATATTGTTTAATTAATTCTTGTGCCTAATCTGTATAAAATTCTTAAAAAATTATTTTTCTAAAAAAAAAATGTGACTTTCTAGTAAATATAATTTTGATGTTTGGAATCAAAAGAATTCCACATGCACTAACTCAAATACCCCAAAAGATTAATCAAATAGACAGAGAAATCATTACCAAGGTGTACAGCTCATTAGGCAATCCAGAAATGCTGACAGTTGGGGGATTGAAAGCCATAGAAGGCTTGATGCTGCAACCATTAGTAACATGCTTGGTTGCATAGTAGACATTCATGGCTGTTGTGGGCACAAATGGATCCACCACATCTCCAATTATTTTACACATGATCAGAGGATTTATCGAACTAGCAGCCATCTGAGAGGAGAAAAATTAAAACAGAGAAAGAAATGAAGAGCTGATGAAGATAAGAGGAGGCTGACAGAACTAAGTGAAGGATATTGGTATATAAATATATAAATAAATAGATGGACAGTTGGAGTAGATGAATGGGTTAAAATATGGGAAAGAACAATGTAAGAGAGAGTTATTGTACATAACATATGCATGAGAGACAACTCAATTCTATTTACTTTCTAATATTTTGTATTGTAAATCTTAATCCATAGATTAATTTTGACAACTTTTCTTGAACGACACATCACCATCCATAGACAAATTATTCAGAAAAATAGACAAGACATAAATGAAAATGACAAAATGAAAATGACAGTTAGATAAAATAAAGATAAAAAGTATTTTAATTTAATCCTCCATAAATAACATAATTTAAGTTAAACTAGTTAAACGGTTAAATTAACAAATAAATTATGTGCATTATCTAGTTTGCAAATTTTTTATTATAAACATGGAAAATGGAAAATCACACACTATCAATACTTTTTTTCAAATTAAGAGAAATATTGTCATCAACTTTTTTTGGTTACATAAGTTTAAGACGGTGGTTGTGGAGAACCTATTGGAAATCTTTAAAACAAAATCATTTTAATGATTCTAAAATCTTTATGAATATTAAATCGAAAAGTGAAAGTATAATTGAAACGAGAACTTACCACCAACCATTAGATAATCGATGATGAACCTTAGAGTTTCTTCCACAAACGGCCGGCTCTTTAACAAAGCGTCCAAAAGTCCTTAGAGATTCTTCTAAACCTTTTATCTTTCTTAACACTTAATGCTGCAAGTTCTTAATAAAAGAAATGGGCTTAGGGACCTCTAAATATAAAAAATTATATTTATAGAGTTATTGTCATCAAATAGTTATTTTTTTAATATAAACTACTCCATTAAAATAACATTATGGAGAATGAATTAAAATACATTAAATATCATAATGTAGAATAACCTCATACATTTAATGTGTAATTCCAAAGGTTGCAATATACAAATTAATTTCAATAAATTAATTTGTACACATTATTGAATATAATAATTTACACATTAATGTGTATTATATTTTATTTGTTATATGAAATTAAATCTTACATTCTCCCACTTAGTCCATTAGTATAATATTTATCTTAAAAAGGACAAATATACGAATCATGCATGGTGTAACGCCAAAAATGGACTCTTCCCATAAAGGGTTTTCGTTACTCGATAGTCGCGTCCCATAACTCACCTTACTCTCTAGTGAGACGAGAAACCAAAATGGTAAGTTTGGCTGGAGTACATTTAAAAATCTCGATTTAGACTAGTTTTGATTTTTCTAGAGTCAATATATAATTTACTACTCGATAAATTAGGAAAGAATAATATTTTGCATGATCAATCACATTTTAGAAATTTTGTTCTTAATTCGGTTTTTGGTCACACGTCAGAAAGGGCTCTCGCACTATGTCTCACGTGACTGACACATGATAATTTCTACTTTGCACTTTTGACCATTTAAAAAAAATATTATTCTTGACCTTATTTATTTATCGAATCATAGGGCATGCGTCTAAAAATAACCTAAGCCTATATATGTGTCTAGTTTTGTATTTTTCTAAGTCATGCATCTATGTCATGGTCCTAAATCTAAAATATAATGAATAAAATAAATGATAGTATTTGTGAGTGAGAAAGGTGACTCGTAAAATAAAAGTACGTACAGAACAAGATAAAAAAAGTTAGTTTAAAATATAGAATTCAAACAAACCTACTTAGGTATATTTTTTTGTGTTTTTATAAAATAATATTTTCTGATTTTTTTTTTTGATTTTTTTAAATTTAAATAAGGCCGTTTAATATAAAACAATAATAATAATAATAATAATAATAATAATAATAATAATAAATAACAAAATGGAGCAAATAAACCTGGCCTTAAGACAAGTGGTTAAGGAGTTGATGAGAAGCTTTGACGTCGGGTCAATATTTCGGGCAGGTGGAGGAAAGTGGAGCAGGTTTCAAGAGAGGGATTAAGAAAGAAGGGATTTCAGGTTGAAAACATAAACGCTCTTATCGTAGATGATCTGGGGTTAATATATTTGGAGAAGCAAACGAGGTCATGAGTTCAAATCTTAAATCCTTGTTGGTATTTTCATTTTGTTGTGGTTCCAGATGTAAACTTGAATTCTAATAGCATAATTTTCTTTTAAAAGTCAGTCTTTTGTAACTATTCAAGATTTTAGAAGCTATTTTCCTTTTTTTTTCCTTGCTTTGAATCGATCCTAGTACGATCTTGGACCAACATACAATACAAAGACAACTTTCCAATCTTATCTCAAACATAATGAAATTATTAACATAAAACTTAAGAATTTTAAATGAGCAAAACTATGATTTTTAAAAGTAGAAATTTAGACACTTTTCTTTAGCACAGTCATTTATAAAATATTATAAAAAATAAAAAAAACTCATTTACCATAATCATTACAAGTCAGCAACAACTTCAACCAAAACTGAAACATGGAGAACCATCTTATAAGAAAATTTTGAAATTATTTATTTTCTAGTTAATTTGGAAGACCCTAACCATGTAAAATAAAAGTGTCTTTAAATCCCACCACTACTTTTTTTTCTTCTTTTTTATAAGAGTTGTCTGTTTTATCTATTCACACAGCCATCCAAGATTTTAGAAGCCATTTTTTTTTCTTGCTTTGAATCGATCCATATACGATCTTAACCCATCATACAAAAGTCCGCTTTCCAATCTTATCTCAAACACAATACAATCTTTAACATAAAACTCAAGAATTTTAAATGAGCTAAACTGTGATTTTTAAAAGCAGAAATTTGAACACTTTTTTGTAGCACCAGTCATTCCTAAAACTCTTTAAAGAAATCATTACCATATTCATAACAAGCCAGCAACAATTTAGACTAAAAACTGAAACATATATAGATAACCATCTTGTAAGGAAATTTTGAAATCATTTATTTATTTTTAGTTCATTTGAATAATCCAAAACTATGTAGAATCATCACACGCTGAACAAAGGACATTATAAAATCGAACATTGAACAAATAAACACTAAATGAAACTATTTTTTACAGTCGTTTTTTTTAAAGGAAACAAATTATGAAGCTACATTAAGAATGAAAGTGATTTGTGTGCTTACATAGTTTGCAAATTGTTCAAAACAATTTGCAATTTATACCACGTGCAATGGAGATCTCCAACTCCAAAACTAAGAAATGCAGCAAAAGCTTCAAGAACATCAACAATGGCCGCTCATCCTTTTCTCTCTCTATTCCTTCCTTTTTCTCCCTCCCTCGATCTTTTTATCTAACTGTTTCCACGTGGTTTCGTGATCCTCGCGTCTCCGTCCTTGTTTGTCTTTTGATACCAGTAACTAGATTTTTCCGAATGTTTTTTTACCTATGGTGTTAAGGAAAATGGATTCTCAAATAAATCCAAAATAAATCCAAAAGATCGATTGGACCACCATTTTTAAAACGATTAGAAACCACATAAAGGGAATCACCAAGAAATTTACGAGCAACGATTTTGTGCCTCGTCATCAATCAAAACTGTCTAGTTTGTCTCACGAAGTTCAAAGGAAACACTGGTGAAAAAAGGGTCAAAACCGAGAGTTAAAACTCTCGGTTTTGACCCTATAACTTTCGGTGAAGACACCTTACCGAAGGTTTTAGTAACCCTCGCCATCCCTCGGTATTGACACTCTCGGGACTTCCATAAAGAGAAAAACCGAGAGTTATATGAAAACTTTCGGATTTTTCTCTTTATGGAAAAACCGAGGGTTTTACAAGACCTTTCGGTTTTTCTCTTTTTGGAAAAACCGAGGGTTTTATAAAGACCTTTCGGTTTTTCTCTTTTGTGGAAAAACCGAGGGTTTTATATAGACCTCTCGGTTTTCTTCTTTTTACAAATAACTTTCGGTTTTTCTCTGTGTGGAAAAACCGAGGGTTTTGCAAAGAACTTTCGGTTTTACCCGAAGAGGAAAACCGAGAGTTATATACAAAACTTTCGGTTTTCCTCTTCGGTTAAAACCGAAAGTTTTGTAAATAACTCTCGGTTTTCCTCTTCGGGTAAAACCGAGAGTTTTCCACTAACTCTCGGTTTTCTCCTTTTCAAGAAAACCGAAAGTTATATTAAAACTCTCGGATTTTACCCGAAGAGGAAAACCGAAAGTTTTGTAAATAACTCTCGGTTTTCCTCTTTAGGATAAAAACCGAGGGTTTGTCATATAACTCTCGGTTTTCTCTTTGGCTAAAAACCGAGAGTTTTCTAATATCTCTCGTTTTTTCCAAAAAGAGAAAAACCGAGAGATTTCAATATTACTTTCGGTTTTTTCCCCTAAATTTTTAAAAATGTGCGGATTATTTTGCTCGCAACCAAAACCTAACCAAAACCTGTTCAGCCAAACTAATATATTAATGATAAAAGAAATGCAGCATACATTAAACGATCACATTAATTGATCGTGAACATTACAAAATTCGAAACCAAACAAATATTCCGAACAATCTGTTATAAATTCAACTACTATAATGAAAACATGTTCATAATCGAAACAACCTTAGCTTGTGGGGGGAGGAGGTGGTTGTTGCCTCATATATAATTCGATTCTCTCCATTCTCGCGTTCATCTCTGCCTTCTCCCTCTCCATTTTTTCGGTAATCTCTAACTTCTCCCTCTCCATTCTTTCCACAATTTCTTGCTTTTCCGATTGCAATTCTTCCATTTTCTGTCTTCTTTCTTCATCTCTCTTCTCCAGTTCCTCCAGCTTGAGCTTCATTATTTGATTCTCTTCTAACAATCGCTCATTGTTTCGCTGTGAACTGTTTCCACTACGACGATCCTCACGAAAGTGTGTGGGCCGGACGCCTGATCCCATTCCGAACACTACCCCGTGTTTTTGTTGTCCGAACACCCTCTCCGTCAATTCAAAATCCGATATTCCGGGTTCGTTACTAACAACCTCCTCCATCTCAGCCTGCACAATTCAAATAAAATATCATTTATATAATAAAAAACTAGGCATATTCAATTCACTTACAATTTTCTCTTGCACGTGTTCGTCCGGGACGGGTGTTGGGTTTTCTTGTGTCGGTTTTGGTGTACGGGTCCTCTTGAATACTTCAATTACACACGGTGGCCGTCCCATTTCAATCGCCTGTTGAAATAAATTATTTATATAATTAATAACAATTTTTATATTAAGTTATTACAAATAATGAACTTACCAACTCGTCTTCAATTTGTGCAAACAGTCTACTTCCCGTTCGATGAGGGAATTTCAGATTCTTCCGGTTCTTCATATTGGTAGAACTGTGTCTCTGTATTTGAAATAACAAATGAAGTTAGATTAATTAATATCAACTTTTATTTGAATTATGAAACCGTACCTTAAACGTTTCTGTGAAGAAATGGTTGCGACACACAAACTCCCAATCATCTCGATTGTAGTCCGGTGGAGGATTAGCCAGTACCGCCGCCTCGTCTCCCTTGTGGACGCGGATATAATTCTTGTTCAAATCCGACCGCCATCTATCCCATATCTGATTGGCGTGTCCCAACCCCGTCGTTCGAAAATTCTCAATGTCACCATTAGTCGCTTCGAACGGATCCTGAAATAAATAACATCCAAATGTTACAAATAATTATTTAATGACGTAATGTATAATCAAGTTATAAGTAGTACCTTGATAGCAATCCACAGTGAATCCAATTGTTCTGCACTTAAAGTCTTCCACTTGAGAAGACGGTGTGAGACGGTTGCGGGGTCCTGGATAATCGACCCCACATGTCTAGACCACCGTGTTCTTCCCACATCTGTACCGCCTGACCTCCCATCCTTCTCTCTAAACGTTAGGGATCCTCGTCCCCGCTAGCCTCTTAGACAGCGCAATATTCTTGTTCTTCCCCCGTCTCTTGCGGGCAGAAGATTCTTCAAAATTATCAAAATCTTAATTAAATATGTCAATCAATTGAAACACTAACTAATTTGTAAACGAAATACCTGTCGATGATGGGTCGGGAGTGGTCCCGTGCTCCTCCTCGTCATCCTGCTCCTCGATGGGCTCCTCAAGTCCCTCGTCTTCAGCCTCATCGCTAGGCAGGTTATCAGCGAATGTGCTCTCTATATACTCTGCGAAGTCATCAATATCGTCTTCAGTCTCGTATGTTCGGGGAGGCGCAGTAGCTATCGGGACCACAGGAATCGGTGGTTGGTCTCTCGAAGAAGATCCTCGTTGCTTTAACGACTCGGATTGGGCAAGTAGGTTTTGGTAACTCTTATCCAATTTCTTGGGTGTCTTCCTCATACTCTTCCAAGTTGTTTTAGGAGCTTCAGACATTCTTAATTCACACCATTAATAAAAATGAGTGAATATTTGAAATAAAGTAATAATAAAAATGAATATAAAGTTAAAAACATAATTAAATCTACCTAATTAATTAATCTGAACTATATGTTTGTAAACCGCGGTTTTATTTTTGTCACAATCTTCATGAAAATACCAATACTCATAATGGATATTTATTCCATAAACGATGAGGTGAGTCTTCACTTCGTCTATTTCCATAAATGGCGTGTTCAAGCATTTCACGCAGGGACATTTCACAGTTTGTCGGGATGTATTCCGAACAGCATACTCGAGGAATTTGTCAACACCTTCCTCGTAATCTGGATGATCTCGACGTAAGGTCATCCAGCTTTTATCGGGTACTTCCATATTTCTAATAAAATGGAAAACAACCCGCATTATTATTTACTTAAATTTGTCTAAATTAATTAGGCTTACATAATGTTAACATAATTTCTAACTAATCTATCATTATCCAACCAAAATTACACATAAACAAACAATAATAAAACCTAACATAAATCTAACTTAAATCTAAACATAAATATATTCTAACATTATTTCATTCATACACATTTCAAAACCTATTTAAATTATAATTCAACCTTATTTCATTCATACACATTTCAAACCTAATCTAATCTAACATAATCTAACATAATCTAACATAAATCAAACATAATACCTAATCTAACATAATACCTAATCTAACATACTTCAAATCTAACATAAATCAAAATGAAACTAACCTAACCATATAATAAACCAACAAGAACTAACCTTGCACAAATAGAGCGACGAAGAAGAGCAACGAATGTAGATCGACGAGCGGGCAGCGGGCGGCTTAAATTCCTAATCCTAACCTAATAAAAATAACCAACATTAATATAACCAAATATTCAAACCAATAAATCTAATCGAATCAAACTCCAATCAAACATCAATCTAGCCAAAATCAAAATTTTAACCTAAAATTCTAACCTAAACTTCAATCATATCTAACCTAAATCAAACCTCAATTAAATAACAATCAAATCAACAAACATTCAACCAAACATATATCAAATCAATCGAATAAAATAATCAATCCAAAACCTAAACTAACCAAAATCAAACATATTTTCAACCTAATATAACATTATCTAACCAAATCATACAACCAAACTCAATATAACCTAAAACCAAATCCAACAACCAATTACAAAAATCAAATCCAATACATAATCTAAACTAATCAATCTAAAAATAATTTAAACCTAATGTAACAATTCAATATAACCTAAACTAACCAAAATCAACCAAATTTTCAACCCAATCAAACAAATATAACCTAAAATCAAACAAATAACCTAAAATCAAACAAATAACCTAATATCAAACAAAATACCTAACATACAAATCTAACAAAAATCTAACAAATATCTAACAATAATCTAACCTAATTGCAACAATCTAACAAAAATCTAACTTCAATCTAACCTAATTTCAAAAATCTAACAATAATCTAACCTAATCTGAAAAATCTAACAAGAATCTAAAATTAATCTAACCTAATTGCAACAATCTAACACTAATCTAACCTACTTTCAAAATAAAACCCTAAACTAACCTTGCAGGGCGGCGGCGGCAGCGGCAGAGATTCTTCAAGTTTCCGCGGCGGCGGCAGGGGGCGATTCTTCAACAGCTTCGGTGGTCTTCGGCAGGGCGGCGGCGCAAGGTGTTCGGCAGGGCGGCGGCGCAAGATATTCGGTGGTCTTCGTGGCTGCTTGTTCGTCGGGGAGAGAGAAGAGGGCGGCGGAGGAGATGAGAGGAGAAGAAATAAAATGAAATCGGGAAAAAGAAGAGGAAGAGGCGTTTTAATTTTAGGATGTCATTTCCGAGAGTTGTATAAAGAACTCTCGGTTTTACCATTTTTAAAACCCGAGAGTTGTGTGTAAAACTCTCGGTTTTACCCTTATAGAACCCGAGAGTTTTATATACAACTCTCGGTTTTATAATGTTTAAATTCCGAGAGTTTTAATATAACTCTCGATTTTTAATGTTATAATTCCGAGAGTTTTAATATAACTCTCGGTTTTTAATGTTTAAATACATTTTTAGAATTAAATTTAAATACACAAAAACGAGAGGCTTTGGTAAACCTTTCGTTTTTTATGCATATTTCCGAAAGTTATATATTTAACTTTCGGTTTTACAACATGAGAACTTGTTAAATTATTTGAATTCTCACTTTCTAATAACGTTGAACAACATTAATTTAACACATTTGATATCCTTAAAACATTTCCCAATCCATATGATCAAACATTACACAAATACATAGGATAATCAAACATAAACATTCATATACACTTCTATATATAATCAAACACATTCATAAACATTTTAACATTAAAGACAATTAAAATTTAAAAAATAAAAACACACACTTGATTATATTATTTAGGAGTCTAGATTGGAAGGTAGAAAACCAATGAATTTTACAATTTTGTGAAATGATAATTCCGAAAGTTATATAATTAACTTTCGGAAATATCCATCAAAACCGAAGGGTTTATATAAAACCCTCGTTCTTGAGAAATGTAAAATCCGAAAGTTTATAGAAAACTTTCGGTTTTGATGGTTATTTCCGAAAGTTAATTATATAACTTTCGGAATTATCACTTGACAAAAGGTTAAATTCTTTGGTTTTTCACCTTCTAATGACCTATAACAATATTAATTTACCACATTTGATGTATTCAAAATATTTCACAATCCATTTGTTCAAACATTACCTACATTCATAAGATAATCAAACATGAACATTCATATAGACTTCTCTATAATAATCAAACACAATCATAAATATGTGAACATGAAACACAATATTAAATTTTAAAATACAACACGAAATTGATTATATTAGTTAGAAGTTAAGATTAGTGGGTTAAAAACAAAATAATTGAACAAACTAGGTAGTCTTAAAACCGAAAGTTATAAAATTAACTTTCGGTTTTGATGTGTATTTGCGAAGGTTTTAAATATATCTCTCGGTCTTGACCTTGATCAGAAGTTTTTTGGGAATTGTTAAAACCGAAGGTTTATTTGAAAACCTTCGGTTTTTACCCTTCCCCATACTTAGAAAAAATTCTGATTTTTTTAATGTTATGTCAAAACCGAAGGTTTATTTGAAAACCTTCGGTTTTTACCCTTCCCCATACTTAGAAAAAATTCTGATTTTTTAATGTAAGGTCAAAACCGAAGGTTTATTTGAAAACCTTCGGTTTTTACCCTTCCCCATACTTAGAAAAAATTCTGATTTTTTTAATGTTAGGTCAAAACCGAAGGTTTATTAGAAAACCTTCGGTTTTTACCCTTCCCCATACTTAGAAAAAATTCTGATTTTTTTAATGTTATGTCAAAACCGAAGGTTTATTAGAAAACCTTCGGTTTTTACCCTTCCTCATACTTAGAAAAAATTCTGATTTTTTTAATGTTAGGTCAAAACCGAAGGTTTATTAGAAAACCTTCGGTTTTTACCCTTCCCCATACTTAGAAAAAATTCTGATTTTTTTAATGTTAGGTCAAAACCGAAGGTTTATTAGAAAACCTTCGGTTTTTACCCTTCCCCATACTTAGAAAAAATTCTGATTTTTTAATGTTAGGTCAAAACCGAAGGTTTATTAGAAAACCTTCGGTTTTTACCCTTCCTCATACTTAGAAAAAAATCTGATTTTTTAATGTTAGGTCAAAACCGAAGGTTTATTAGAAAACCTTCGGTTTTTACCCTTCCCCATACTTAGAAAAAATTCTGATTTTTTTAATGTTAGGTCAAAACCGAAGGTTTATTAGAAAACCTTCGGTTTTTACCCTTCCCCATACTTAGAAAAAATTCTGATTTTTTTAATGTTAGGTCAAAACAGAAGGTTTATTAGAAAACCTTCGGTTTTTACCTTTCCTCATACTTAGAAAAAAATCTGATTTTTTAATGTTAGGTCAAAACCGAAGGTTTATTAGAAAACCTTCGGTTTTTACCCTTCCCCATACTTAGAAAAAATTCTGATTTTTTTAATGTTAGGTCAAAACCGAAGGTTTATTAGAAAACCTTCGGTTTTTACCCTTCCCCATACTTAGAAAAAATTCTGATTTTTTTAATGTTAGGTCAAAACCGAAGGTTTATTAGAAAACCTTCGGTTTTTACCCTATGATTTTTTTAATGTAAGGTCAAAACCGAAGGTTTTCAAATAAACTTTCGGTTTTGGGGATGCGGTTTTTTTTTAAAAAAAGATTATAAGTCAACAAAAACATAATTATTTAAAACATATTCAACCAAACCAAACAAGCATAATAACAATAATTCATAAATATTAAAACATAACTGTCATAAATCCATAATAAATCCATAATAAATCTAGAAATTAATTATTAGATGGGGTGGAAGGAGGGGGTGGTTGATTCAGTCGACTCCTCAACAAGACAAGTTCCTGTTCGAGATTCTCTAATCTCTGAGACATTTCGGCCCGGTCCGCTTTGATTTCACTGAGCAAACGACCTCTTTCGGCATCCCTTAGTCGGATTTGTTCCATTTCCAGCGTCATCTTTCTTACCTCTTCCTCACGTGCCGCAATTTCTGATTGTGTTATCAGATTCTGGTAACACGGATGCAGTTTCTCCGGTGTACGCCGAAGTCTCTTCCATGTCGAATCATCACCCATATCCTAAATGCATTTTAGATATATGTATATATATATATTAATCAAACAAAATAACGTAAACTAACATAAATATAGATCTATAATATATATATATATATAAACTTAAGAAATCTAAATCTTACAATAAACAAAACAAAAAAAACCAAATCAAACAAATTACCTGAAGAGAGGAGAAGAACCCGCGGTTTGGAGGAGGCAGCGGCGGCGGCGGCGGAAGAGAGAGAAAGGAGAGATGAGCGGAATGAAAAAGAGAAGGGTTAGGGTTTGTATTTATAGAGGTTGAGGCCGAAGGTTTTCATACAACTTTCGGTTTTGATATTAGTCAAAACCGAGGGTTTATTAAAAAACCTTCGGAAAAACCAATTTCAAAAATTAGAAATTTTTTTTAAAGAGAAAAACCGAAGGTTCTTTGTAAAACTTTTGGAAATGAAATTTTCAAAAAATGCAAAACCGAAGGGTCTTTGAATAACCTTCGTAATTAAAAAACCAAGGGATTTCAAAACCGAAGGTTTTGACAAAAACCTTCGCAATTAACCCACATCCAACACTTAGAATTTTTTTGGGTTTTTTGGGAAGGTTAAAAACGAAAGTTCTACAAAAAACTTTCGGTAAAAATGAATAAACCCGAAGGTTTTACACCCCACTTGGAATCCAATTTTAATCCCGAAGGATTTGTTCCTCTCGGGAGTATTTAGGAGAGGTTTACAAAACCTTCGGGAAAAACCGTCGCTAAAGGTCCTTTTTTTACTAGTGCACATATATAGTGATGAACCCTAATTCTTCCTCTCACCAATCAAAGAAAACAAATATGTTTTCATTAAGGAAAACCTAATGTATTCCGATGAGTTGATTCCAACAGATCAAGTTATTTAATATATCAAGAAATCAAAAGGAGCAAACCAGATTGAGAGAAAAAATAGTTTCCATGACCTAACAATATGAATCAAATGAAAAACAATCTTGATAGTGGGATACATAACATGATTAAGAATATGACAAAAATCAAAACTCATATGATGTTTTTTCCTTCTTCTCCAAGATTCCAGCCTGTGGACAAATCAATCTGGGCGGAGGACAGAGCGGGCGGAGGATGGAGCGATGGACAGAGCGCAGGACGGGTGGGGTGATGGATGAAGCAACGGACGGAGCGACGGACCGACGTAGTGGATATGTGGACGGACGGAGCGAATCTATGGCCGTTCTAGAGGTGGTAGCGACAGAGAACGAAGGAAGGAAATAAATTAAAGAATGTCACCGAGGGCGTAAGGCGGTCACTCGGAAATAATATGTTCACCGAGAGCTGACTTCAAGAGCCCTCGGAAATATATTCTATCCGCGAGAGATAATTACTACCCTTGGTGACCTTGTTATATATTCGCGAGGGAAAACAAATTCTCTCGGTTAAAAATAAATTTCCAAGAGCATTTACTCGCTCTCGGTGAACCTCCTTGGTAATTACACATTTTCTACTAGTGTAGTATGTTTATGAACGTTTAGTTGAGCAATAAAACGACTTATAAGGTTATAAGGTTTCAAGATGCAATGTTGATGAAATGGTAAATCAGTGATGTTAACATGTTCCTTTAATCCTGTTGATTATCCTCATATGTCAATTTCTAAGATTGGTTGGAGGAATTTGTTCAAGCTGCAATGAATGGGACTTGATGTTGTTGTTGTATTGTTGATGCTTATGAACTTATCATAGTATGTTATGTTTGTTCTTTTAATCCTGTCAGATATTATTTGTAAATTGGTTAAGACTTAAAGGTAAGAGTTAGGATCATTTCATTTTGGCTGGTTAGTTACTGTGTGGATAAGAAAAAAATAAATAAATTTAAATTCATGTTTGATCCAGCCTTCTTTTTGTTTCTAATTTTTATAATGTTTACTTTTTATACATTTTTCTTGAATATTATTTATTGTGTAATTAATATTGAATAATCAAATAGTTTGATAATCTTAAAAAAAAGGTAAATATGGTATATAATATATGGAATGTTGAAAAAGAAAAGTGAATAAGAGAAGGAGCACTACATTCTACCAATAAGTAAGCACATCATAAAACTGATAAAAAGACAAAAAGGAAATGTATATTTAAATTGATAGATCGATCATAGATAGATAGAGAGATATGTCTTTATATAGTAATTAGGTTCATGCATGATAATATATATATTTATTCAAGGAGAAGATGAAATAACTTAGACATTTCGTTGGTTGATGGGTTCCTTTTGTGCATTGAAGTAAACAATTGCAACCGGAAACCCCAAGCATAGGTGATGAGAGAAGGCTCTAGTGTTGAAGTTGGCCCTGGTTATGATATTTGGCTTCTCAATAGTTTGGTCAACATATTTGGACTGTCTAAATAGTATTAGAATATAACGGTGAATTCCAACAGCTGGGCATGGCTCCATGTATGGAACTATCTCTTTTCCTGCATTTTTAGTTTACTCATATTTCAGTAGGTGAGTGCAAGAATTCATATATTTAAGGTTATGAGTTTGAATCTTCCCACCTGATACTCAATGATTAGTTAACTAATTACATTTTAAGGTTACACAACACAAAATTAACGCACCTTGACCAGAATTGGTACCTCCCGGAATGTTGGCTACAATCCTAAAAGGATAAAATGAAACATTAGTATACATGGAATTGCTGAACTCTTCTTACTATATTGATTTAACCTTTGGAGAATCAATGAGATTGAATCCTCAGATATACGGACCCCTGTTCTCAAGGGGACAAAACAGTCATTTGAAACAAAAAAAATTTTTTTTACTGGTTTGCCCTCACTCTTGTAAAGGAACATGAATCCCCAACAGGCGTTTGATATACCCAAAGGATTCTATCACATTTTTATATGGGTTTGTAAGGCTTAATATATTATTACATGTTACTATTGTTGCTCCTTTAATGTTTAATGCATTTTGATGGTAGAAATATGTAGTTAGTATAT
The DNA here is from genome assembly GCF_907164915.1 of Impatiens glandulifera. NCBI lineage: Eukaryota > Viridiplantae > Streptophyta > Magnoliopsida > Ericales > Balsaminaceae > Impatiens > Impatiens glandulifera. The sequence goes on along the minus strand of NC_061862.1, from coordinate 37,700,831 downwards.
TCTTATTAAAACAAATCTTAATGGAATAATTGTTAAATAAAATGTTTAAATAAGATGTTCAAGACTTAAAGCTTGTTTGATATTTGATTATTTGAGATTTTTTTTTAATTTTGTCTAACAAATCTTGTTTGCTAAAAAATGTAAATTATTTGAGTTTTTAATTTGTTTAATTACTAAAAAAAAAATTATATTTAAAATTAATAAAAAATAAAATATGAATATTTTAATATTTTTAGTTAATCAAATAAGTGATTTAATATTTATAATAATAATGTAATAATATGATATGTAGAGAATTTCTAAAATTAATTTGTATTATTAATAACTTTTTCTAAAAAAAAGATAAAATATGACCAATGAGAATTAAAGTGTAAGATAACCAATGATTATGGTGACTTTCTCCTAAGCGATGTTTCAGTTTTTATAGATAACCAATTCTTCTAGTCTTAAAAAGTTCTATTTGTAATATTACAAAACTTTTAAACATTTAAAATATATATTTCTAATTTATTATTTTTATCTTATCATCATAATAGTAGGCTTAATATACATGCATGATTAATTAGGTTTGTAAATTTAATTAAAAAATAGGTTTAAAATGGTTTGAGTACTTATTTAGTTTTTTGAAAAAAATAGATAAAAGGGAAAGAGAGGACAACCAGTGCACCCATTCTCTCATGGAGGGCTCGCTAGGGCTTGGCATATCTGGATCTGTCATTACCTGATCATGCAGGCCAAAAAGAAGAATTAATATAATATAAAAAAATACATTTGTATTTATGAAATAAATGACATGTGAGTTTGCTTTGTTCATTAGTTTTCACTTATTGACAATTAATTGATTAATCAATGCAGGTCTAAGTGGTCCATTTCAGTGCATGCTATAACATTATATTCAAGTAGCATTGTTATTTAACTTTCTTAAAGAAAGTTGGATTGATTTATTTTACAAATTCAACAGTTACATCATTTCATTCATTTTTTTTTATTTTCATACATCACATTACCTAATTTATTAAATAAAATATTTTTTATATTTTTTTAAAATTATTTTATATTATACCCTTTATGTTATTTTACAAAATAAATCATACATTTAACTCCAGTAAATTTTGTAACTTGCATTTAATTTATCATTGTAAATGTAAAAGTCTAAAACTGGGCAATACCTACTTAAAAAATATCAACCAAAACTTGTAATGTAAAATATCTCAGGTCAAAAGCCAATTAACGTGCAAGTAAAAGTCCAAATCGACGCAATAACTAACAGAAAACCCCAAAATCCCGTTTAACCTAAAATTCAAATGAGGGCAATAACCTCTAAAACAAAGCCGGTAACTTTATTTGTTACTGAGATCGATGGTTAGACTTTTAATATTTAATTTAGTAACGGACAATTGTTTAATTGATTCTTGTGCCTAATCTGTATAAAATTCTTAATCATTTTTCTAACAAAAGAAAATGTGACTTTCTAGTAAATATAATTTTCATGTTTGATATAAAAAGAATTCTACATGCACTAACTCAAATACCCAAAAAAAGATTAATAAAATAAAAGGTAGATAGAGAAATCATTACCAAGGTGTAAAGCTCATTAGGCAATCCAGAAATGGTGACAGTCGGGGGATTGAAAGCCATGGAAGGCTTGATGCTGCAGCCATTAGTAACATGCTTGGTTGCATAGTAGACATCCATGTCTGCTGTGGGCACAAATGGATCCACCACATCTCCAATTATTTTACACATGATCAGAGGATTTATCGAACTAGCAGCCATCTGAGAGGAGAGGAATTAAAACAGAGAAAGAAATGAAGAGCTGATGAAGATAAGAGGAGGCTGATAGAACTAAGTCAAGGATATTGGTATATAAATATATAAATAAATAGATGGACAGTTGGAGTAGATGAGTGGGTTAAAATATGGGAAAGAACAATGTAAGAGAGAGGGCCAATTGTACATAACATGCATGAGAGACAACTCAATGAATAAATGACACAATTCCGTGTACTCAATTGTATTTACCTTTCTAATATTTTTTTTTTTTGTAAAAAAATTTCTTACTTTAACCATTAAATATTTATATAATACTCTAGTTTTCTCCGTCCAATAGATTCATTTGGACAGCTTTCCATGAGCATATATGACACATCACCATCAACTCAACAGAAAAATTTAACACTTCAACATGATATTAAGAATACCCTTCTTCTACATTACTGGAAAATCTAACTCTTCAACATTGTTGTTTGATCTCTAAAAACTTAAAAAATAAATATGATACAAAGAACATTGAGTTTATCATGTCATATAAGGGTTAAAATCAAAACCATCATGTAATATGCATTTTATTTGATCAGAAAAATAACATATAATGTGAGACATTAATAATCTATTCTACTACCCTAAAGATTCTAAGAGGATATAAAACAATGCGTGTTTTGTCCCTAACTGATATTTGTTGAGCAACATCCTCCAATAATAATTTGCAAATAACAAAGAAACACTTGCATACTTGGAAAATTTCCCAAACATTCAAACTATAAAGTCCATCAATCAAAGTATGTTCATGATTTTATTTGTGATTCTTATACTCAAGGAAATCAAATTAACAAATAATCAAAATAACATACCTTATGTTATAATAATCGGTAACCCACCCACAAATTCATCTCTACAATCATCAACACATCACCAATTTTCTACTAATATTTATTTTCTTTCATTTAATCATTTTATATGACTAGTATAAATTATGTGCATTATTTAGTTTACAATTTTTTTATGATAAACATGGAAAATGGAAAACACTATCAACACTTTTTTTTTGAAATGAAGAAAACTATTGTCAACAATTGTTTTTGGTCACTTAGGTTTAGGACAATGGTTGGGGAGAACCTGTTGCAAAATCTTTAAATTAAAATCATTTTAATGATTCTAAAATCTTTATGAATATTAAACCGAAAAGCGGAAGCGTGATCAAATCGAGCACTTACCTCCAATCATTGCTTGTCACTAGAAAATTGGTGATGAACCTTAGAGTGTGATTGAATCGAGCACTTACCTCCAATCATTGCTTGTCACTAGAAAATTGGCGATAAACCTTAGAGTAAAATCATTTTAATGATTCTAAAATCTTTATGAATATTAAACCAAAAAGCGGAAGCGTGATCGAATCGAGCACTTACCTCCAATCATTGCTTGTCACTAGAAAATTGGCGATGAACCTTAGAGTGTGATTGAATCGAGCACTTACCTCCAATCATTGCTTGTCACTAGAAAATTGGCGATGAACCTTAGAGTGTGATTGAATCGAGCACTTACCTCCAATCATTGCTTGCCACAAGAAAATTGGCGATGAACACCTTAGCTCTAAAGACTTATTTGTTTAATATAAACTACTCTCTCTCCCTTCAAATGACATTATGGAGATTATTGTAACCATACAATTAAATTTATAAATTTACCTTAAAATGAAATTATGGAGATTATTGTAACCATACAATTAAATTTATAAATTTATTACAATGAATTAAATACATTAAATATCATATGGAGAATAACCTCCTACATTCATTGTGTAATTCCAAAGGTTGCAATATACAAATTAATTTGTACACATTATCGAATAGAACCATTTACACCTTAATGTGTATTACATTGTATTTGTTACATGAAATTAAATCTTACATTCTCCCACTTGGTCCATTTGTATAATATTTATCTTAAAAAAAGACAAATATATGAATCATGGTGTAACGCCAAAAATAGACTCTTCTTGAGAAGATTTTCGTTACTCGATAGTCGCGTCCCATAATTCACCTTCCTCTCGAGTGAGACGAGGAACCAAAATGGTAGGTTTGGCTAGAGTGAATTTAAAAACATCGATTTAGACTAGTTTTGATTTTTGTAGATTCATCACCTAATTTACTACTCAAAAAATTAGGAAAGAATAATATTTTACGTGTTCAAACAATTTTAGAAATTATGTTCTTGGTTCGGTGCTTGGTTACACGCAGGGATGAATCTAGGTAGGGGCTCGAGTGGGAAGAAGCCCACCCCGATTTTATTTTATTTTTACGTTTAAAAATATAATATTACCCCCTAATTAAAAAAAATTCAATAGAATTCACTATTTTATTTATTTAATTATTAAAAAATGGTAAAACTTACCTTTATTTACCCATTTTATCCAAAATTTTCTCGTTTCTTACTTTAGCTCAACCTAAAATTTGTTTAAGCCCACCCCACCACCGAATCCTGAGTCCGTCCCTGGTTACACGTGATAAATGGCTACCGCGCCATGTCTCACATGCCTCTCACTTGATAATTTTTACTTTACACTTTTGACCATTTAAAATAATATTATTCATCACCTTATTTATTTATTCAATCATAGACATGCGTTTAAAAATAATCTAAGCTTAAATACGTGTATGGTTTTGTATTTCTAGGGCATGTGTCTATATCATGGTTTTAAATCTTAAATATAATGAATAAAATAAATGATAGTACTTGTTATTGAGAAAGGTGCGTATAGAACAAAATAAAAAAGTTAGTTTAAATAGAATTCAAACAAACCGGCTTAGGTATATATTTTAGTTTTTATTAGAAATCATTTTGTAATTTATATATAATATATTTTTTGTGTTTTTTAAAATAATGTTTTATGAATTTTGTTTTTTTTTTTTTTTTAAATTTAAATAAGGCCGTTTAATATAAAAAATAATAAGAAGAAAAAATAACAAAATGGAGCAAATCAATCTTGCTTTATGCCAGGTGGTTAAGGAGTTGACGAGAAACTTTAACGGCGAGTATCTAAGAAAGTTGAGCAAGTTTCAGGAGCGGGATTAACAAGGAAGGGATTTCGGGTTGAAAACATAAACGCTCTTAGCGTAGATGTTCTGGGATTAATATATTTAGAGAATCAAACGAGTTCAAATCCTTTGTTGGTGTATTCATTTTGTATTTTTTTAAAGAAAACAAATTATAAAGCTACATTAAGAATGAGAGTGATTTGGGGGCTTATATAGTTTGCAAATTGTTTCAAAACAATTTCAATTTGCAATTTATACCACCTACAATGGAGATCTCCAACTCCAAAACTAAGAAGCAGCAAAAGCTTCAAGAACATCAACAATGGCCGCTCTTCCTTTTCTCTCTCTATTCCTTCCTTTTTCTCCTTCCCTCGATCTTTTTATCTAACTGTTTCCTCGTGGGCCTCGTGATCCTCGCGTCTCCATCATTGTTTGTCTTTTGAGACCAGCAACTGGATTTTTCCGAAAGATGTTTTTCTAATGGTGTTAAGGAGCATCAGACACAGAGGAGATGGACAAGCGGGGATGAAAGGGAAAGAGGGTCTGAGTGCTTAGCTGGCACCTAGTCCCTGTTTGTTTGAATTCTTTTGGGGTTTGGTTTGGGCATCAGTGCCTAAGCCTTGTTTGCTTGAGTTAAATATATATATATATATATATATATATATATATATATATATATATATATATATATATATATATATATATATATTACCAACTTAAAAACATTAATAAGTTATTTAGTTAAGTCAAATTTTTTATCTAAATAATATTTATAAAATAAATACGTAATTGTTATATTAAATAATAAATTATATCATCAAACAAATTACTATATATTGACATATTCTAATTATTTAAATTTTCAATTTAGTATAATATATAACACTTATTAAAATTTCTTAATTTGAATGTAACAATCAAATTTTGCTTTAACTAGTTTTGTTGTATTAATTTAACTAGCAGCACTGATCTGGTGCAAATTCGTACATTTGTACAATTAAAATATAAACAAATATTATTTATATATAAATATTTTAAAAATAAATATTATTATTAAAAATTTTAAATTGTTTTTAATTTATAAAATTAAATTCAATCCAAATTTAATGTTTATTTATATTTTTAAATTTATAAATTATATAAAGTTTGAAAAATATCTAAAAACAAATATATAGTACATGAGTACCAATCATATAAATTGACAACATCCATTATATAAGAACAAAAATAATTTTAAAAAATAATTTATCAAGTCATTTAATTTTGAATTAAATTCCCAATCAAATTAAAGTCTTACTTGAGTATAATATTTTTATTATTATATATTTATTTAAAAAATCATTTAAACAATTTATTTAGTTTTTTTATATTTATAATAATTTTGATTATTTAATAACCAAATTTAGTTAGAATTAACCTTTATCAAAATTAGAAAAATAAATAAATTGAATATAATAAATTATTTAAAAATAAATTGAATATAATAAGTTATTTAAAAATAAATAAATTAATATAATAGATATTTAAATAACAAATATTTAAAATTAATATATACATACATATAAATAATTAAAACAAATACAAGGTAATAAAATTGTTGTATACAATGTCTTAATTTTTTTTTATAAAAATAAATTATTATAATAGATAAGTAGACAAATATTAAAAAATAATTAAATATAAAATATGTGCTATATAAAAGTGTTCATACAATGTCATAAATTGTTTTCTTATAATAATAAATTATTTAAAATTAATATATATATATAAATAATTAAATAAAAAAATCTACATATAATAATAAAAAAAATATTATTTTAAGTATTTTATTTTGTTATTTTATAATAATAAAAAAGTCTTAAATATATTTCTCAATCAATTTAAAACTTAACATATTTAGTTCTACATTTTTATTTTTTTTATTAATTTGTGTAGCCGCCCAAATCGGTGTCGCCTTTCTTAGTTTAGTAGGCGTCCCTTTGGTGTTTTTTCCTTTTAAATACTTGTTCCACGTAGATCTACCTACAAAAAAAATTATAGACAAACACAAGACATGTTATTTTTTTAATTTAGAATGTATTAATGAACGTTTATCTCAACTATAAAGCATACACATATTTACATAAGTATAGTAGGTACATAATAAAGGTTACAAGCGTGGTTCTATTGCTTGGGCACGACGAACGATGAGTCTTGGGAGTAATGATCTGATTTTTGTGTCTAAGTAAAATGTTAAGAGAAAGTTAGTTCGTAAATGGATCGTCCAACTGGAAAACATGTCAAGCAAAGTTATCAATGTAAAATAAGAGCATGCCCTCAATCAAGAATTTATACCCCGCCTTTTGCTACCTCTAAAATACAAACTCACAAAAATATGGAAGTGGGGATCGATCCAAGGACCTATGTTAAACTTACGAAACATCCATCAAATTTGGAATAGGTTTCCATTCGTCATTAACTAATCTTTGTACATAATACTATAGGTGTACATATGATGTCGCACCACGCACATCATGTACTACCTCAAACAATAGAGTGATGTGTCCAAAATTAGAACCAATGCATGTAGAAAAACGAATTTGGGTGATGTACCATTTTTCCCTTTATTTATTATTTTGGATTTTTTACTTTTTAGATTTGTTTTTTTGTTATAGTTATAAAAATAATATTCTTAAAGATAACCAAAAGATTATTCAAGTTAAGTATCGATTAATCACTAGTAGAGAAGCTAGAAAAGTTGTAACCCTAAAAATCGACCCTTTTAGAAAATGTATTTTTGAACTTGATAGTCATTCACATAACTTATATTCCTCTCGAATCTTGAGTGAGACGAGGAACAAAATGGTAGACGCAACTAGAGCACGCATGTTTAAAATTGTCAATTTAGACTAGTTTTGACATTTTTTAGAGTCGTCACCTAGTTACTCATTGAGAAATTAGGGGGAAAATATTTTGCGTGTTCAAACGTGTTTTAGAGATTATGTATTTGGTTCAATGCTGGTTACATGTGAGAAAAAGTATCGACGTTATATCTCACGTACCCGTCACATGACGGTCTCGACTCTACACTTTTGGTCATTTAAAAATATATTGTTTTACACCTTAAAAATATGCATTTAAAACTGAATCTAATAAGCATGTGTTTAGTTTATGTATCAATCATGCGTCTACGTTATTGTTATTGTTATTGTTATTGTTATGGTTATTGGTCTTAAACTTAAAATATTAAGAAAATTTCTAGTACTATAGGCGAATAGGAATGCTCATAAGTGGTACACATATTACGAAAGGGTCTAGGAACAATTTTGGGCCGATCTCACAATGGAAAGCAACCTCTAGCTTCAAAAGCTAAGAAATCTCAAAATCCAAAAGTGAAGCAATTGTGGTTCTCTTTTTTCTTCCTCTTCCCTTTTTCATGCCTTCCCTTCTTGCGTGAAATGGTCTATAAGAGGAATTGAAGAAATCCCGACCTCGAGCTAAACAACACGTAGCCCTAATTTTGTAGATTTCGAAAATATATACTAATGTTTCGTCGGACAAATAGTTCTTAACCGGTCTCTAGTTTCGTGCAAGAGTTTGGGAAAATGATCTCAATCATTTTGTGGTCATTTCTATTTTTTATTCACTAAAAAGTTCACAAATGTCTATTTGAGTTGTTTTTTTTTTTTTTTAAAAACTCATTTTTCATTTGTTACTATCATCCGTGGGAGAAGCATCAGGGCCCTGTTTCACATTTTCTTTTCTGCACAACAAAATAATTAATTAAAAAATAGATATAATTTATATTTAAAAAAAAATTAACATATTAAAAATTAAAAATATATGGTTTAAAATGTGTGTCTACAAGATTTTTTTTTATAATAAATGTCATATAGACGAAAATAATCCAAAAAATATCTACAATTCCAAATATATCTCATACACTCAAATCATAGTATTACACGTCAAGTTCACCCCATTACCCAAAGTCTCAAATGTGATGTGCTTTTATTCATCCATGTGATAGAAGCTTTATATAATTAATTATTTTTATTATTATTACTTTATATACTTAAATATTTTAGTATACTTTGAACAGACAACAATGATCTATTTTTATTTTGGTTTGCCTTACAGACTTTCTGATGAAACTAGAAAGACCTGAATACCAAATTCACCCGAATCGTCAGAATTCCAAATGAAATATCGATTAAATTAATGTTCACCTACTACGAATTCTTATGAGACAGGATTACACATTCGTATTAATAAAAAGACAAGGGTCTCTCGACCAATAGTTTAGAACAGTTATATGTGGACAAAGCAAAGCTGAATAAATAAAGTTCTTCTGCTATTTTTCTTTTTAATGATCTTGAAGTATTTTGTTCTTTTTATCATCATACAAGCATAAACAAATAGAGTTTCAAACTGAAACAATCATACCAAATATTTCTAGAACAATGAATCTTCACAGTAGAAATCATGAATAAAATTTCATAATTACTAAAGTAAGAAATCTACTCAAACTCGAAGTTCCTTCAAAATCCTATGCATGATTTTCTAACTTATCATAGTATTGACTTTTCATGGGATAAACATGACTAGGAATTAAAAAACTTATAAAAACAATTAAAAATTAGACTTAGCTGACATTCTTGATATGAAAGCTCTCAATTTCTATCGTGTTAGAATCATTGGAACATAGCAACAAAATTGGAGAGTCCTATTGTGGCGTAACCTGAAATTGGATAGGAGCATGAGAGGAGAAGAAAACTTTTTTTTCCATATGCTCTTCTTCTCTAGTCAACCAAAAGAAGTTCCTTCGTTGCCTCTCTTTCTCTACTATTCTCCCAAAAACAACCCCTTCCTTGCTTTTTATCGTTGCCTTATTTTCCTTGTTGCCTCGAGCTCCACGAGGCTACAAAAAATCTTCCACAAAAGACGCACAAACAAGCTAAGAATTTTGTCCTTTTAAATCATTTATGGAATACCTAGTTTGGTTTGGGGTCTAGGTGGCATGCTGCGCTTAGGCCGCGTTTTACTTAACGTTCAATAAACTTTTTTCCAGGAAAAACAAAACAAAATGCAAATTAATTAAGAATATAAAATTAAATTTAAATCTATATAACACTAGTAAAAAAAGATAGCAACAACGATGCTAAAACTGTCGCTAAAGGTTAATTTACCGTCGCTGCAAATCATTTCTCACGGTAGAAAGACACGTCGATAATGTACCGTAACTAAAATATGGGTACAGTAATAAATACCGTCGCTAAAGTATTGGCTAATGAGAACAAAATACCGTCACTAAAGGGTGGCTAAATGATTTAATCATGGTCGCCAAAATTCAGATAAGCTCCAAATAATTTTTTTTAATACAAAAAGAATATATCTTTCATATTACCATACATTAGATTTATTTCTATAATATAGAAATATTATTTATACAAAATATATGACTAGTGAACTAGTTAAAGCTGAATTTTCTTAAAAAAACACAAATCTTATATTCTTATAGGTCTTTGTGTGAAATCTTTAAGTGAATTTCTACAATTTCTCAATATCAACACAAACTACACCAATAATTCTGCAATTGCTCAGCATCCTATATTATACACAAACTGGACCAATAATAATTCTACAATTTCTTAGCATCCTACTAAAACATATTTAATTAATAAGTTAAATGACTGAATAAAACATATAAAGAATATAATCTTATAATAATTAACTCATAATATTTCCAGATTCTTTATAATTTATAGCACTTGGAATGATATGCTAGGTTGGGTGAAATTCATATTCCCTGAAAAATAGCATTATTTTAAAGTGAATAAAATCTTAATTAATAAAATTTCTTTACAAATGAAATTAATTCCTTACCGATTTTAGATTTGTCAAATTATTGAAAGTAGAAGGAATTAAACCATTAATTCAGGTTCTTTGGAGATCTCTACTAAGTGATAATTCAACAAATTAACTAAACATATATACATATGCAACTAAACATTTCTAAGGAAGTCACATTATTCTATTAACATTTCACAAATGTGTCTGTCTTACAATATAATTAGACTAAATACAATCACTATAATTTATTCACTTTCTTGTATTGTTTGGATCACAAATAATGGAAATTCAATAAAAAATAGTGAATAAATCACTTAGACAAAACATCATAGCGCATACTAGTATCACAAGATCGATTGAAGAGACAATAGATATCTATCAGATTAATCATTCCACCAGCTCTCTCTTGAGAGGAGATTTGACAAACTCTGTCAACTAAGCAATAGAAAAAGATGATTATAAAAAGCCCAAAGGCTTATAATATAAAATAATAGGATTGAACATAAAGGTGAATAAATATTGGAAATCCATAACTTATAGAAAATTTGAATACCTAATTTAGTACATATAATATGACATTCTAACATAAAATAATAGGATTGACATGATCCACATAAAAATGAATAAATATTGGAAACCCAAAACCTATAGAGAAATTTAAATAATGATTTAGTACATATAAAATGACCGGAGCTAGTTAGTTCAATATCCAAACCACTATTTAAGAAGCACTCTAATTAAAATTCTATCAGCAATAATTAAAAGTTACTCGCAAGCTCTATACTTCAAAGTTACAAAATGTGTTCTAGGATTGATATACTTATTTTTTTCTTTATTCCTAGCACCAATAATCATTCATTATTTCCTTATTGAATTTAACCAGCATTGTTATTAATGATGGTGTGTGAAATCTCTTCTTAATGTTGTACTCAATATATTTAAGAGTTCTAATTATATTGATTTTTGGGTTACCTTAAATAAACAACTCGTTATCTTCTACTAATGTTTGAAATCTCATCAAGTATAGATGTTGATGTTAGTATGTGGAATGTTATTTTGTTGTCATTATATAGTTCCTATACATAAGTTCATTAAATGATTCACTTTTCATAAAACGGGTAATGATAATAGACAAGTTTAAAGACAATTGCACCCTTGAAACACCTAGCCAAACAAAACCTGATCAATAAAGAAATAAAGCTTTTTAGACTCAGACACATATTCTTCCATGGGATCGAACATCCCCTGAATAAGTTAAACAGACTTTCCCTCTGAATTAGGAACAAATAAGCTCGTCATAAGCCTTTTATATAGATTCCCCGCTTCCTTTTGTGAAATATTAAGAGCAAATAAGACGACTTTCGCTAGTAAGAGGTCGCTCACATGGATTTGTCATTTGTCTTTTCAGTTGTGGAGGTTCTTCAATGGGAGATGAAGAGGTTGGAAGAACAAATGGTTCGTCAATGGGATTTTGTAGTACTCTCCTGTAGACCCCCATTTTTACACCCTAGATACCTAATAAAAAACCCGGCCCGAAATAATACTCATGTTTGTTTATTGAACCGGGAAAACAAAAATAGAAACACCTCGTGGAAAACCGACCCAGAAAAAATTAAAAGATAACGATCTAAAGGTCGAATTTCATAATGACTCTATTTTCCCAACCCGTGACACGTTCATGTTGTACGTTTTAAAAATCTTGAATTTTAAGTATAATATTACTGTTTGCAAATTTGTGCAGAAAATGCCCAAAAAGAGGGAAAACAAGAGAACGGGTCAACCCGAGTCAACCTGCCAACCGACGAGTCAACCTTGGTCAAAGAGGGATCAAGCACATGTCAAGAAGAAGGGGGAAAAGAGTATACTGGTCTTTTAAAGTGGAAAAACCGGATTGTTTGAAAAGTGAGTTATTTGTAAAGGGGATTATTGGAAAAGAGAATCAAGAATCCTTAAGTTTGAAGTCCCCATTGAGCTTCCATTGGAACCCTAGACTTCATGAATTTACCCCCGCTTCAATACTGGATGAAATTCAATGATCTTGGATGTTTTGAAAAGTTACATTAGTCCTCTTTCATATGGTGTAGCCCAATCTCCCATTGGTGCAGTATATCTAGACGAATTTCGGTCATACTGGAAGGTGTTCCTAAGAGGTTTAAATCGAACACCCTTTCACTTAAAAATTCGTAACTTGATATGTACTTGATGGTTTTGAATATTTCAAGTTGGGTTGGAAAGATAACTCGCATATCTTTCCATTGGCACCACTCCCGAACCGTGGTTCGAAGGTTAAGGCCCTCATTCGATCTGTACAAGGGAAGCAGTACTAGCGATTCAAATCCTGGGAGCCATTTGAAACTATGCTGCACTTCCAAAAATCATATCTGTTTAACCAATGATCCAACTTCAGTGTATGAGCTACCATTGGAAATCCCTTTCAATTCTCTTTTCAAATATACCAAATAGTTTTCCCAGTTCTCCCTTAATCTCAGTCCAAGTCGCTTGCAGCAAAGGTGAGGCGTGAACTGACGCGTTTCTATGAGGCTAGTCTCCTGACCAACACGGACCATTTCGTGAGAAAAATAGAAAATAGAGATGTAGGAAAGAGTCTTGCCTTTCCAATGGTACCAACCTCATGTTGGGGAAAACCCTGACAGAACCACAAAAGAAGAAAAAACAAACTGAAAGAACACTAACAGAATTTGATAACGGAGTTCGGCCAAAATATTGCCTACGTCTCCGAGCACTAAGGCTATCAATTAATAAGGAAGAAGAGATACAAATTTGGGTGCAATAAACCAAAGAGGGGAGAGTTTCTTTTATACATTAAGAAACTTCCCCAACTCCCATCATCTTCCGATGTGGGATTTCTGCTAATTGTGAATATAGTTTTTTTATATACTAAGAAACTTCTTTCACTCCCATCATCTTCCGATGTGGGATTCTAATTGTGCCAAAAACAACAAATCTCCACCTTGGCACAATATCCAAATACTAATTCTTCAATATTAAAAATAGTCCTTCAGTGCTTCCAATTGGCGCTCCTCAGCGCCGGCTCAAACGCGGAAGATGTTTACCAAATCTAAACAATTAGATTTGGTTTTCCCCATGTCTTTCATCTCGAACTCTTTACCCAATTGAGCCTTCAACTTGTCAACTTCATATTGGCTCTTTGATGCTATCAACATATCATCAACGTACAAGAGTAGATAGATGTAAGACTCATCTTGCAATTTGCACAAATACACACATGAACTGAATCTGCTTCTTGTGTACTTGTGCTCAATCATAACTTTATCAAGTCGCTTGTACCATTGTCTCGACGATTGCTTCAACCTGTACAATGATCTGTTCAACTTACAAACCCAATTTTCTTTATCAGCAACTTTGAATCCATCTGGTTGATAAATGTAGATTTCCTCATTCAAATGACCGTGTATGTCTGCGGTCTTCACATCTGGTTGAGCTAGCTCCAAATTCATGTACGCTACCAAGTCCAACAAAATTCTAATGGAAGAGTGTTTAACAACATGAGAAAGTACCTCATTATAATCACCTCCTTCCTTCTGAGCGTAGTCTTTAACTACCAATTTTTCTTTGTAGCGAACATCAAATTTTTCAGGAAATCCTTCTTTCTTAGCAAAGATCCATTTACAACCAATAGCCTTCTTCTCTTTTCGTAGATGTCTCAACTTGCATGTCTCATTCTTCTGAATAGATTGCATCTCATCTTCCATAACACCTCTCCTTTTTCCATTTTCAGTACTTCGACTGACATCTGAAAAAGTGGATGAAACATCATCTACGACTAGAAGTGCATAGGCCGCCATGTCAACAAACCGACCTGGTTTTTGAATAACTCGTCTTGGCCTATTAACAACAATTGATTCACTTTGTTCTGAAGGTTCTTGGGTCAGAACCTCTTCCTCATTTAACTCTTCGTCTGTCGTCGGAGAGTCACTTCTAGTTGGGCTCATCTTTATCTGTTCAAACTCCACCTGTTGCGGAGTACAATCAATTTTGTCTGGTGTTACCTTATTCAACATTGAATAATCATCAAAAGTAACATCTCTACTGATAATGGTTTTCTTTGCATCCAAACACCAGAGGCGATACTCTTTAACTCCCGTAGTAAATCCCATAAAAAGAGACTTCTTTCCTCGTGGATCCAACTTTGATTCAACTACATGATAATATGCAGTAGAACCAAAAATATGCAAAGAATCATAATCAGTTGCAGGTTTTCCAGACCATACCTCTAATGGAGTCTTGCCACCAAGTGCAGATGATGGTAGGCGATTTACCAAATGTTGAGCGTATGACACAGCTTCTGCCCAAAATTTCCTGTCTAACCCAGCATTAGACAACATACATCGAACTTTCTCCACCAATGTCCTGCTCATACGTTCCGATACTCCATTCTGCTGTGGTGTTTTTCTAATTGTGAAGTGTCGAACTATGCCACACTCTTGGCATAACTTCTGGAATGGATCATTCTTGTATTCTCCACCGTTATCAGTCCGGAGAACATTGATCTTTCTTCCTGTCTCGTCTTCAACTTGAGTTTTCCATTTAAGAAAAATCTCAAACACTTCACCTTTGTTCTTCATAGTAAACACCCAAACTCTTCTGGAAAAATCGTCAACAAAAGTAACAAAGTAATGTCTACCTCCAAGAGAAGGAGTCTTGGCAGGTCCCCAGACATCTGAGTGCACATAATCCAAAATACCCTTGGTATTATGCATAGCAGTGCCAAATTTTACTCGCCTTTGTTTTCCCAGAATACAATGTTCACAAAAATCTAACTTACAAACTTTTGTACCTTTCAACAATCCTTGCTTGACAAGAGTTTGCATAGATTTCTCACCAGCATGCCCCAATCGCATATGCCATAGCCTTGTTGCCTCTAACTCCTTACTGCTCCCGGAAGTTGATACACATGATGTCCCATTAACTGTACTACCTTGATAGTAATACAAATTATTACTCTTCCTGATAGCTTTCAACATCACTAGCGCTCCAGATATTACCTTAAGAACTCCATTTTCCAATTTCACATGTAGGCCTTTCGACTCCAAGGCCCCCAAAGAAATGAGATTCTTTTTCATATTTGGTATGTACCGAACATCTCTAATAATTCTAGTGGATCCATCATTATTCCTCAGCTTGATTGAACCTATCCCCTTTATTTTACATGTATTAGCATCTCCCATGTAAACAACTCCACCATCTAGCTCCTTAAAGTCAAAGAACCACTTTCGAACTGGTGTCATATGATAAGTGCAGGCTGAGTCCAATATCCACGCATCAGGATGTGATGTTGTGTGTGACATCGATAAAGAGTATTCTGAATCTGCATCACCTTTGTTTTCTGCAACATTCGCATCTTCAGAATCTTTCTCTTTCTTCTTCAACTTTGGGCAGTTAATCTTCCAATGTCCTTTCTCACGACAGAAAGCACATTCATCTTTGGTAACTCTACTTTCAGATCTTCTTCCTTTCCCTTTTGATTTGTTCTGCTGACGGCCTCTGACCATCAATGCTTCATCTGCTGTATCTACTTTGTTTTTCCTTTTATCCTGCTTTCTTAATTCATGACTATATAAAGCAGAACTTACAGCATCAAGAGAAACATTTCCCTTCCCATGAAGTAACGTTGTTTCTAAGTGTTCAAATTCATCAGGAAGGGACGATAGCAACATCAAAGCCAAGTCTTCATCCTCAAACCTAACGTCAAGGTTTAACAAATCCGCTACTAACTGATTAAACTTAGTTAAATGCTCATTCATCGTAGTACCTGATTGGTATTCAAACCGGAACAGTCGTTTCTTCATAAGGAGCTTATTCTGACCACTCTTCTTCAGAAACTTGTCCACCAATGCTTGCCACAGCTTCTGTGCAGAAGTTTCATTCTTCACAGCATACTTTTGCTCTCTGGACAGGCACGACCGAATTGTTCCGCACGCCAACCAATTCATGATACTCCACTCTTTTTCTTCTATACCATCTGGCTTTCCGACCTCAATAGCAACATCTAGACCCTGCTGAAAAAGACAATCTAGAACCTCATCTTGCCACATGCCGAAATGCCCAGTTCCATCAAAGATCTCCACCGCAAACTTCAAATTCGACATCGGTGTCCTCGTCCAAGATGACGAAGGAGTTGACGCCCCTTTTGAAGAGTCCACCATGCCAAGGAAGAACCTTCGGCTCTGATACCACTTGTTGGGGAAAACCCTGACAGAACCACAAAAGAAGAAAAAACAAACTGAAAGAACACTAACAGAATTTGATAACGGAGTTCGGCCAAAATATTGCCTACGTCTCCGAGCACTAAGACTATCAATTAATAAGGAAGAAGAGATACAAATTTGGGTGCAATAAACCAAAGAGGGGAGAGTTTCTTTTATACACTAAGAAACTTCCCCAACTCCCATCATCTTCCGATGTGGGATTTCTGCTAATTGTGAATATAGTTTCTTTTATATACTAAGAAACTTCTTTCACTCCCATCATCTTCCGATGTGGGATTCTAATTGTGCCAAAAACAACACCTCATTGTGGGAAAAGCCCTGTGCACAAAGTTATGGGCTATTAAAGTTATGAAAGTGAAAACTGTGGGATTGAAAAGATTGAAATGGAAGGGTGACTTTAAAATATCATAACTTTAGATAGAGAGGTCCGTTTGGGTTCATTCAAAAAGGAGATTCACGTTCGTGATGTTAAGAATTTGCCATAACATTTTCACAATTTTCTGAGCAAAAACGAGGCCAGACAGATTTATTTGGGATGATAGTGCAAATAATGGAAAAGAAAAAACGGAAAAGAAAAAAAAATAATATATGTATATATTTTCTTTATTCCGAGCGTGCCCTCGAATCTTTCCAAAATTCCAAATAGGTCCCCGTGCTGAAGAAAAAGAAAGGAGATCAGTTAAGGGGAGGGCATCAGTTTTTCAGTTTTTTTGATCTGGAGGGGCGGTTACCAAATCGGAGAGAGTTTAGATATTGCTTCCATCGTTGAAGAAAGGGGAGGGCAATTTCGACCTGAAGATCTGATTCCTTTCTCAGTCAAAGAAGAAATACAAACATCAAAGCCTGTTACCTGTGATTTTGGCTGCAGCTACACGACGAAGAATGACAGAGAATTCACTGGTGGACGTCCTTTGATTCTCCGCCTCATTATCCGCGTGGGAACATCAGCTACATAGGACACTTGAAGAAGAAGACGACACTAGCGAATCGAATCGAAAGGGAAAGAAGTAAACGGAGACTGTCTGTGTTACCTCTTTCATTCGTTCCAAGCTCTTCCTCTCATCTCATCTTCCATCATTACTCAGGTAATCCTTCAAACTTAATAATGTATTTGAAATGTTGATTGGAGGCATCGGTTATGAACACCGATGCCATTTGATGGTTAAAATGCAATTGCATGTTCTTTCTTTGATTTAGATTACGATTGTGTGTTTTGCTGTTGTAGTTGGTTTTAATCACTTGAATGCTTAGATGTTAGGTTATGATGGTCTAGAAAGCTTGATAGGTTAGGTTTTCTTTATTCATGAATCCGCTTCTGCTGCAATCACGATAATTGTGTCGAAGGAGAAACCCGCACAGGCTGTTTCCTTCTGAAAGTCTGCTGTAGAGTTTACAGCAGCAAAGTCATCAATCGCGATTCCGGCGCATAGGCAGCGGTTCAGGCGGACTCTATGAAGAATAGATGAGTTGAGCATCGAGCTTTGTCGCGTCCTGGAGTAGGCGAGCCCTAGGCGATCTCAAGCATCGTCGCGGCTTGTTGGGGAAACTGGAAGTAGGCTAGCCAATGTTTAGGGTTAATCCGATTGGGATGTTGGAACTCCAAGCGAAACGGAGTAGGTCGTCGCAAGGATCTCGTCGAACGGATGACTGTTGCAGGCGCAGGGTTCGCCGGAGGTCGTCTAGCCGGAAATTGCCTCGCCGGAGACAGGGAGAAGGCCGACGATGGTTAACTTTTCTTTTCTTTTATCTGTTTTCCCCAACTTCTGTTGAAGTTGCAAAGAAGCCCTTGGGCTTCTTTAATCTTTAAATGGGTATTTTTTCTATTTTAATTTCGAATTATTTTTAATTCGAGATTAAAATAGCCCTCCAACTTTTCTTTCTTTTTTTAAATAAACTCCGGGGCTTGATTTTCATTTTATTTTAATTTTAAACTTTTTAAAAACCAAAAATAAAATAACTTAAGGTCCTGTTTGTTTCCTGAATTCAACAAACGACTTTAAAATGAGGATTCAAGTATTCAAATCACTTTCTAACTTTCTCAAATTTTCCCAAAAATTTCAAAATATTATTTTCTTCAAAAATAATTTTTACCGGAATTTTTAAGGCCCGTTTGGAAAACTTTCTATCTTTGCAGTGTCATATCGGGGGTTTTATAATTCCGAAAATTCCAAACTCGATTCCTATGAGCTCCTAATAATATTTTGACTATCATATGAATGTTTTTGGGAATTTTGGGAATTATTCTTGAAAATGACTCATTTTAATGAGTTGTACTCAGTTTTCCTTAACTCTAAAAATTCTTAAAAAAATGGGAAACACTTGGGACCTTGAGTTATTTTATCATCTTCTCTCCTTTGTCTAAAGAGCATAATACTTCCAATCTTCAACTCGAAACTTTGTCCTTATCGTTCACACTTGTATGTCCTCCCTCTGGAATCGTGACTCTTGTTTTTCCTGAGAACTTTGCTATATGCTATTCGATGCTTTTCAATGCTTCAATGCTTTTCAATGCTTTATCCTCTTCAAGCACCTCATGAATAGGACTAGCCCCTTACAAATGATTAAGATTTTCTCACACAAGCAAAAGAGTTCTGAACTTAGAACGAAAACGTAATAATCCTTCAAACATCATATGGCTAATTACTTAGGAGTAGAGACTGTCTGTAAAGACAGGCGTATGGGACATAGCACCGTAGGCCATTTCCTAATACGTAACCAAACACCGAACTCTTAAAACAGATCTCTGATTTTTCTTTTCTTTAGTTTCTTTGGGAAGTAAACTAAAGTGGCGATTCTAAAGTCAATTAGATCGATACATTCGCGAGTGTATTCGATTTAAAACCTGTACGGGCCAATTTAATTCGAAAAAAGGGAGCGTATGCCAATCAATAAAAAAGGGGGGCACACGCGCCAGAAAATGGAAGGGAACTGAATTGAACGCGTACAGAAAACTGGCGACTCTGCTGAGGATTACCTAAGATGTTTAGCTCAAAACATGAAGTTGTCCAAACTACCCCAAAAATTTCGAAGGATGTTACGTTTATAACTTCACAACATTTTGCTTGAGGGTGTGAGAACTCGTGAACAATGTGAATTTTGTATTCACATTTGCTTGATTGTTTGCTTGTTCAAATTGCATGAGGGTAAAACCCGACAAAGCTTGACGCTTTTAATTTAAGGGGTGTGCAAATAGAAACGTTGTCATAAATATTATTTGCATATGAACGGGCTCAAACGCTCATTTTACTTCAAAGTCGTGTAGTTAAGGAGTATTTATAGGATACTAACTACACCGACAAGCTGTGTGCCCAAAAATATATCGCTTGAAACTCTAAGATACATTAGTCTCTCTCATCTTACTTCTTCTTGATTACAGCGTTCTCCACGCTGTAAGCCAACCACAATATTTAAAAGATGAATGTTGAGCATGTTTGCGCGATGTTGATATAATTATGTGATAAAAAATGTGACGATTGTGTTCGTACGTAAATGTGAATATGTTTCAAAATAGAACTCCTAACGCGAACAAGCAATTTAATCGAATGCTTGTTCATTCAGGATCTTCCATTCATTCACCACGGCACCTCGAAGAGACCCTTCAACTAGACGGTTCACCAAGTCTACAAGCCCAATTCCTGAGATGGCTGAAACTCCCCATTCGAGTCCCCAACCTCTTACCGCCGTGGAGTCGTAGGACATGCGTGATATGATGAAGAACATGATGCTGGTGGTCACTCGACACTCCGAGAATGTGGACGTCATCAGCGCTAACTTGCTAAGAACCACAACCGATCCTACTTCAGCCACGGTGGCCCAACCCGTTGCTCCTTCACCTCAGGGTGCACGACGAGACGTTCCCCCCACAAATCCAACCCCGCTGGAGGAGCAACCCCATGGTATGCGTCACGACAATACTCGAGCCACGAATCGCGTTCGTCATCCTTCTGTTGTAGGTTATGGTTCCCATTCTGAGGAGGAGAAAGAAGAAGAATCGTCATGGTACGGAGACATTGATGATGAAGACACTGACAACCATAGCCGTGCCTCGCTGTCCACCAACAAAGAGAGTTCTTCTTGCCGTAAAAAACAAACTCGAGTTGCTCCCGCTGTGAATCATACCGCAGCTTTTCAATACCCGCCGGAGTACCACGCTATGATGTCCAAGCTCGCTGACACCCAGGAAAAGATGCAGGTGCAACTGAACCAGATCTCTCAAGGGGGATCCCCAAAAATTGTTCATGACTGGGAGAAAGGTCTCCGCGAGGCCGAGAAGGGGACCGTTCCCCATGACTTACTACTGCCGGACATCGGTAAATTCACTGGAACCGAAGACCCAACCCTGTTCTTTGATAATTACATTGATGCAATGGGTCCTCTACACTTAGACACGCCAACCCTGCTTCGTCTATTCTCTCGATATTTGACCGGGAAGGCATTGAGGTGGTACCTGCGGAACCAAATCTCACGCTGCACGACTGTCAAAGAGCTGGGGGACGCCTTTGCGAAAAGGTACAAGATGTTTATTTATCAAGAGATCACAAAAAGAGATCTAAAGTACATCAAGCAAGGCGATAAGGAGATGTTTGAATCATTCCTCAATAGGTGGAGGGCAGCAGTGTCCGACATTGACACCCCGCCTTCGGAACAGGCCCAGATTGACCTCATGCTTGAAAACCTAAATGACATGTACAACAGCGAGCTAGCCTCGCACATCTTCACCAGCATGGTCACTCTTATAAAAACGGGCAAGAACATGGACCGATCGAAGGCTCGTTTGAAGAACAAAGCCGTCGCTTCCTACCCCCCTTCTCGAGCATACCCTGTGCCTAAACCGAGGGCCCCTGCTACCCATTATGTGGCTGGAACTTGGGCTAGTTCAGAAGTAAATATGGAAGGTCCTAAAGAGAGTGTGCCTCCTACCCCGCCTCGCTATCCCGCGAACACTTCCCGCAACGTGCCTAATCGTACCAATACCTTTCCCCCTCACCAATATGATGATCTAGGCATGCCTCTTAGTAAAGCTCTAGAAGTGGTGATGTCCCAGAAACTCGTCACCCCGTTGACTCCTCGGCCCGGAAGGGAAATAGCTGGAAAACATCAGAAAGATTTTTGTGAATACCATTAGGCCCACGGTCATGAAACAAACCATTGTTATGCCCTGAGAGCTAAATTGCAAGACTTAATCGATGCAGGGATCATGGCTAAGCCTAACGTTGTAAAGAACCCTCTTCCTAATCATGGGGTCAATGTCATCGAAACTTTTGAAGACTCATTCTCTGCTGATTTCCTTCTTTCCCTCATTCATGCTGACCCTATGGAAATTGCGATGGTGTCATCTGATGCTAAGAAAAAGAAGAAGAAGGTTAGCGCCGCAAGTGTTGTCCCATGGGATTACGCCGCTGAGAAAACTACCCCGGTCATCTCTGCAACGGTAGGGCCTCGTGCATGGGAAGTGGTGCCAAAATTGTTTAATGTCCCTGATGCTATTGCTTCACCCTTGTTTCCTCTATCTGAAAAACAACCTATACGATCTGATAAAGTCGCCCGTCCTTGGGTGATTCTATCAACGAATAACAACTTGTCGAGAGAGGATGCAAGTGTCAACCTCACCAGGTCTGGCGTTGATTACAGGGCTCCTTTCATGAAAGCCATGGATGCTAACAAACAGAAAGAAGCAAATAAAACGACTTTCGCTAGTAAGAGGTCGCTCACATGGATTTGTCATTTGTCTTTTCTGTTGTGGAGGTTCTTTGGAGATGAAGAGGTTGGAAGAACAAATGGTTCGTCAATGGGATTTTGTAGTACTCTCCCTTATTAACTCTCACAAATTTTAAGAAGACTTTTATGTTTATGTTTATTTGATTTAAGTTTAAATTTTAGGTTTTTGATAAAAAAATGTTAAAAGGGATGAAATGGCGGTGGTTATTAATAAATATATATTGTATTATTCATTATTATTTTACCAAGAACGACGGTAACAATGTCATGTCATTAATTTCGTCGCTATTGATTATTCTTCTACTAGAGTAATTTGTTGGTTTTATTTACTACTTTTATTTTATTTAAATAGAACTAAATTTAAATATAAACTTAGGGTGCAAATTTTGGGTTTCTAAATAAAAAAATATATATTGTCGAAGAACCGTTGACATACGTCGTAGACAAATGTTGATAATCATTAGAGAAGTCAACGACGACAAGAAAATTATCAATTGCGCACGGAGCGGCTAACGATGACCATCATACGCGAATCACCCCGATCAAAGTTCAAGAAGATCACAAGTGACCCAAAACAACGTCGTTTTGGCTCCTTTCAACACGCATATCGCATGCCCAAAAATGACATCGTTTTGAAGAAGGATTAAAAATGTTTCTTTATCCTTTAGTTGGGCAATTTTAGATTTTTTTTTAATTCTTCAAAAATTAAACTTTTGATTTTAATGTCCAAATTCAATTCCTTAAAGAGGAGATTGTAAATTGAACAATAATGATCATTTTCCTAAAGATTTGAGAACAATTCATTAGCAAGAAATGACGTATTTTGCCTTTAACATTTTTTAGAACACTGGGTTCGTTTCACATTTGGGAATATGCTAAGAACATTCTCTTATTTTAATTTATTTGATTAGATTAAATTTTATTCCATATTTATTTCTTTTTCAATTCAATATTGTAAGTATATATAGGTTATGCCTAGTGCTTAATAAAATACAATTAAAAGTTTTTCTCTTTTCACTATACTTTTCTTTTTCTCTTTTTCTGCAACAACGATGATAGGGAAAGGAAAAAAGATGATTAACAAAGGTTGAGAGAATGAAGGGTGATGCACTTCATGCCTCTCGCGCGTACTAACTATGCGGATTGGGAAATCCTAATGAAAGTGCATATACAAGCGCAAGGCTTGTGGGATGTCATTGAAAATGGTTCAGGTGGTCTTCGTGAAGATCAATGGGCTAAGTCGTTACTTCTCCGGACAGTGCCACTGGAGTTGATCCAAACCCTTGGAAGCAAAAAGACGGCCAATGAAGCATGTGACACACTAAAAATCATGCAGGTCGGAGTTGAACATGTCCGAGAAGCCAAAGAACAAACATGGTGGACAAAGTTTGAAAATCTCGCATTTAAAGATGGCAAGGAGATGGAGGCTTTCGACATGATCGTCAACGAGCTCGAGGTGTTGGGCGATCCAGTGTTCATGCATAAGAGGAATGGTGGTCTCAGTAACGAGAATGTGAGCATGAAAAAGGCTCATTCAACAACGGCATAAAGAAAGGTGAAAACGGTGAACGAAAAAAGAAAGTTGTAATTACTGTGGAATCTGTAGTCATTGGGTCAAGGAATGTCGCAAGGAGAAGCGAGACCGAGAGCACCTAGAGTAAATGAATCTCGCAGAAGCAAATTCTAAGGAAGATGAAGGTCTGATGCTACTAATGGCACAAATCTGTACCACAACATCAGTTGACGATGGCGATGACGTACTAGAGGTATTTTTAAATGAATAAAATTTAGTACCTAGGGATAACACTAACGGATACCTAGACACCAAAGCTAGTAGTCACATGACGATTGACAAGAAGATGTTTACAAATCTTGACAAAATCGTAAAGGGTAAAGTACGGTTCGACGACAATTCTGTGG
Organism: Impatiens glandulifera; assembly: GCF_907164915.1. Classification (NCBI taxonomy): domain Eukaryota; kingdom Viridiplantae; phylum Streptophyta; class Magnoliopsida; order Ericales; family Balsaminaceae; genus Impatiens; species Impatiens glandulifera. Next base: position 37,676,299 of record NC_061862.1, on the reverse strand, counting down.
TAAATATATGCATAAAGGGCATGGTAATGATTGAATATGTTGTTAGCGACCATAATATTCTATTTGATGTGTTCTATATCCCAAGCATAAAGAGTAATCTCCTCTAACTTTGTCAACATGAGAAAAAAATGGTTGCAAGATCGTCATAAAAAATAAGATACTTTGTATCTCTAATCACTTAAGAAAAATACTTGCTCGGGTTCAGCAAACACATAATTGAATTTACACGTTTAAACTGAATCTCGCAACACCAGTAAGTCTATTGACTTAAAAGTTTGATATCGTGTGGTTGCGGCATGCATGCTTTAGTTATTTGTACTTCAGTGATCTTTGAAATCTCTCGCTCAAGGGGTTAGTACATATTATTCCAAAAATCAAGCATGTGGAGAAGTTCTGTGATGATTGTGTGCTCGAAAAACAGCACAAGACTCCATTTTTACAAACCACTAAATATCGAGCACAATGCCTCATAGAGTTAGTTCACATCGATCTGTGTGGCTCGATCACACCAACAACCGGATGTGGGAAATTGTATTTTTTGTTTGTAGTCGATGACTTAAATCGATATATGTGGCTTGAGGTGCTCTAAATGAAGTACAAAGTGTTGCTCTACTTCAAAAACATCAAAGAGGTAGTAGAAGAAAAACACAAGTGCAAATTGATCGCATTTCGATCCGAACGAGGAGGCAAGTTCAATTCTGATGCATTCGTAGAATTTTGTGAGAAGAACGGTATTAAGAACAACACTATGACTTACTACTCACCACAACAAAATGGCGTCATAGAGAGGTGTAACCAAATAGTATTAGAGATGGAACGTTGTCTTATGAAGTCAATGAAAGTACTGGGTATGTTCTAAGGAGAGGCAGTAAAGACGAATATATATCTCCTAAATTACGCACCTACAAGGAGTGTTGAAGGCATGACGTCTTACGAGGCTTGAAACAAGAGGAAGCCTAACGTACACCATTTGAGGACTTTTGGCTGCGTAGCACATGTGAAGAATCTCGGTCCGGACATTCACATTCTCGTGGATCACTCAACGCCTGGGGTAATAGTGGGATACAAAGAGGGAGCGAAAGCCTATCAGGTGTATGATTCAGCTAGGAAGCAGTTAAACATGACCAAAGACGTTTTCGAGAAACATCGTGTCTTGAATTGGGAGATAGTTGATAGCACGGATATGGGAAAAACACCAGTTATATGCATGGTGGTCACCCATAGACCAGAGTTTTGAATCTAGTGCACGGGAACTAGAGTCACAAATGCTTGTGCTATATTCGTGGTAAAACTAGTGGGACACACCGCCCAACACATGATGACACCCTCAATACCAATTTAGAACCTTGACGTTACCGACGGGTTGAAGACATTTAAAATCCTACTTATTATGTCGTTAATGTCGAAGTAAGTGAACTTTGTTTTTTGGCGGTTGAGAAGCCTAAAAGCGTGGACAAGGTACTTACCAATGTATCTTGGAAGGATGTCATGTAGGAAGAGATGAAGTCGATTCTTGAGAACAAGATGTGGGAGCTTGTGTCACTTCTAATTGGTCATCGAGCCATTGGACTTAAATGGATGTTCAAAGTTAAAAGGACCCCCTATGTCAACGTCGTGAAACACAAGGTGAGACTCGTCGCAAAAGGATATGTGCAACGCAAAAGGGTGAATTTCGAGGAAATTTTTTCTCCAGTAACAAAAATGGAAATAGTACATATGTTAACCGCACTCTTTGCACAAAGCAAGTGGAAATTACACCACATGGACATGAAGTTAGTATTCTTGAATGGTGATCTCGCAAAGGAGGTCTATGTAGAACAACCACCCGGGTTCATCGATTCCAAGAATGGAGGTAATGTTCTTAAGATGAGTATGGCATTTTATGGGCTCTAACAAGCACCACGAGCATGGTACTAAAAAATGGATACCTCCTTTACTTCACCTAGTTTCACAAGAAACCCGCTCAAGTATGGTACTAAATCTTTCTTATCGGTGGGTGTCTATGTGGATGACTTGATTATTACAGGCACAAGTGTACAAGACATCATTAATCAAGACACAAATGGAAGAAATTTTGAAAATGAGCGACCTTAGTCTTCAAAGTTACTATTTGGGGATCAAAGTACGTCAAAACGAAAATGAGATTACATTGTGTCAAAAGGCATATGCTACAAAGATTTTGGAGAAAGCTGGCATGTGTGACTATAACTCGTGTTAGATAAAATTAGACCGATTAATAGAACTTAACAAAAACAAACTTCCTGTGCAGGAATGGTTAAGAACCAGAATCGGTAAAATAATCCAACCGGTCAAGTAATCCAACCGGTCAAGAATCCAACCAATCAGGAAAACAAGACCGGTTACAAGACAAGACAAAAGATGTAACCAAAACCGGAAGTCATCCGGTTAACCTGAAGCTATGAAAAACCTGAAATCATCCGGTTAACCTAAACAACCGGTAGACATCCTAAACCGAAATGTATCCAACCGGAAAACCGACGAAGAAGCTACTTAGAGAAAGAAGCCAAGAACATCAAACTAAGTACAATCTACAAATCGGTGCAAACAGATACTTTGAGTATCTGCGGAAGATGATACCAAAGGAACAGACTGTAACATTTCCATATCCATACAAGTCTGAGGATACTCTGCAGGCTGCAGAAGACCGCCTGAAGAGATTTTTCCATTCTGTGATAAGTCAGAGGCGCAACCTTCCAGGTGCAGGCAACTATCCAACCGACATTTGCTACATTAAGTAAAAGACAAACCTAGTCGGTTTGACCTACGCATTGGAATCCTAAACCGTCAGGTCTGAATCACTGAACCTCTGCTCAACCAATCAGATTCAAGGAGAAGAAATGTGACCGTTGGCACATTTCACCTATAAAAGAAGAAGCTGAAGAGGAGTAAATGTAGTTACCAGTTCTAGCAGTTACAACAACCCAAGTTATAAGTTGCCTTTATCTCTCTAAGATTAAAAAGCTTAAGTGTGCATTTGAAGTAAGATTACAATTTCGGTGAGAATTTTACGAGTGTTTATCGAGAAGAAAATAAGTCTCGATCGGATATTGTGTTTGTGAATTCCTTAGTGAATATCCTTCTCGCGGTTTCGAGAAGAAGGGGTGACGTAGGAGTTTCATCTCCGAACATCCATAAAAACCTGTCTTGTTCTTTACTTTCTGCCGGCTTTACATTCTAACCGATTCATACTAACCGACTCATACCTCCCTAACCGATTAAACATTACTTAAACTGACCCACTAAACTCCAAAGCGACTCTATCCAAATCTGGCCTCATTCATCCCTTATGCGTGTTGCTTCAGTCTGAAACAAACCACTTCCGCACTTGAACTCGGTTCAAGGGTTTGTGACAGCTTGTGTAGTATTGAAACCCAGTGTTAATCTCTAACTGGATTAAACACCAACCGTTAAGTGAAAGGTGTACACCGGTCAGACCCCAATTCCCAGCCCCGACCTAGATCTTAACAATTGGTATTAGAGCAGTTAGTTTCAATACTCAAGCAAGCATGACTTTCGAGAAGTCTCCAATGCTAGAAGGTGATGATTTCGTCAACTGGAAGTTACGCATGCACCTGCACTTAATCACTATGGATGATGAGATGCCGTTCATCCTGTCTGAAGGACCGATAAGGATTTATAAAGATAGGGAGGATTGGACAAAAGAAGTTAGGAGAAGAAATAATCTGGACAACCATGCTAGAAACCACATCATCAACGGCTTGGACATGAATACCTTTTGTAAGGTCAGAGATTGTGAAACCGCAAAGGAAATATGGGAAACGGTGATTCAACTTCATGGGGGAAATGAAAGAACCAAGGAAAACAAGTTAATGGTGGCTACCCAGAAGTTTGAAAACATGAAGATGAAACGAGGAGAAACAATGAGGGAGTACAGTGACCGGTTTACAGATGTGATAAATGAGCTATCAACCCTTGGAAAGAAGTATGATAACAAGGATACCATCATGAAAGCCTTAAGATCTCTTCCGAGCGTATGGGATATAAAGACAATGGTGATGAGGCAATCAAACTGCCTAAGCAAGATGAAGCTACACGATGTATTCGAAGATCTTAAGGCATATGAGTTTGAGATGAAATCTAGGATTGAAGATGAAGTTTCAGCTTCAACCTCTACAAAGGCCTTAGTCACATCTATGGAACCGGCTACTCCTGCACCGATTAGAACCGCTGAACAGTTTACTGAAGATGCCATGGCAATGCTTGCACAGAAGTTTGGCAGATTCATGAAGAAAAGTCAACCGACAAACAACAACTATAACTACCGTGATAAATCTAATGTTAGATGTTATAATTGAAATTTTTTGGGACATATAAGGGGGAAATGCAGAAAACCAAGACGGGATGACCGGAAATCGGATGATCAGAACTACCGAAACAACTATCTACAAACTGGTGAAGAAAGGGAAGTTCAGAAAGCACTGATAGCCGATGATGGAGGAAGCTTATGGGCTCACAGTGACAGCGATGATGAACTCACGTGTTTCATGGCAAATGAGGAACAAGTATTTGACTCTCCTTGTGAAGAATTTACTAAAGATGAGTTATTTAATGCACTAAATGACATGGTAGCAGAGTATAAGAACCTATTTAACCTTAATACCAACCCAACTCAACTTTAGAACCGACCCCAGAGCACCAACCCTGTCCGAACCAAAAACCATCCAACCTAATGTAATCCTAGAAACCGAGGCAGCACCTGAACTATCCTTTGAGACTGAACAGTTCAAGGAGTCAGTTCAAGAGTTGACCGAAGAGGACGATGCCCGAACCCGGTATCAAATAGCCGCATGGAAAAGATCCACTGAAATGGTGAATCAGTTGTCTAAGTATAAGAGACATCCCAAATGCAAACTCGGTCTTGGGTACAAAAACAACAAATCCGCCAACCGGAACCATTCGGACAAAATGAAGCTCACAAAAGACAATCTTCCCTTTGTAAGATTTTTCAAGAGCTCTTCCACCGACGATGAAGAACAAAGTGATTCAAAACCGGAAGACGAAATAACCTATGTAAGTCCAACTGACTTTCGAAAAATGGCTTCATCCTGAGAAAAGGAAAGCCAACTGGCCAAAAGGTAAGCAAACCGATCCACGACCACAAAGAATAAACCAAATGCCACCACAAAACAAGGCACTCTTAGGAAAACAAAAAGATGTCAAACCGAGTACAGGAAAACTAGTTAGAACTATAACTGGGAAAGTTATCCGACTTATTAAAGTGTGGATACCCAAGGGACTAATCAATTGTGGACCCAAGTAAATGTGGGTACCAAATAGTTGTAAATATGTATATTTTGCAGGATATGAAGAAACGGCTAGGAAACTCTGAGTGGTACTTAGACAGCGGTTGCTCTAGACACATGACTGAAAACAACAACCTTCTAACCGACATCAAAATAGAAATCGGTGCAATGATTGTCTTCGGTGACAACACAAGAGGTAGAACTGTGGGCAAGGGTAAGATTGTCCATGGTAATTTAACAATTGATAATGTACTTCTAGTTGAAAATCTACATTTTAACCTACTAAGCATTAGTCAGATGTGTGATGCTGGATATACAGTAGAATTTCTCAAACATGCATCCTTAGTTATAAACTCTCAGGTTAACATACTACTAACCGGAGATAGGTTAGGAAATATATACAAGGTAGACTGGAAAAGTGAAGTAGAACATCCTGTTTGCATGGTAGCTAAAACCGATCAAACCTGACTATGGCATAAAAGGCTAAACCTCAAAACTTTAAATTATATCCGCGGTAAAAAGCTAGTTGAAGGAATTACTGATATAGTATTTAATAAAGATAAGGTGTGTTCAGCATGTCAAATGGGTAAACAAACTAAGTCAACCTTCAAGAGTAAAAGACACATTCAGTCTAACCGATGCTTAGGTCTCCTTCACATGGATTTATTTGGACCGATTAGGGTCACCAGTCTAGGTGGTATGCTTTACACTATGTTAGTTTTTGATGATTATTCTAGGTATAGATGACTCATATTTTTGGCATCTAAACGTGAAACCACATCAAATTTAATTACATTGCTTAAACGTTTGCAAAATGAAAAATCAACACGCATAAACATCATTAGGAGTGATAGAGGAACTGAATTTACAAATAGTACTCTAAATGAATTTCTTGATGAATCCGACATTAGACACGAGTTGTCTAGTGCTAGAACTCCTCAACAGAATGGCCTGGCCGAGAGAAAAAACCGAACTCTTAAGGAAGCCGCAAGGTCAATGATAGCCGATTCATGTGTTGTTCAAAAATTCTGGGCTGAGGCTATCAATACTGCATGTTATACACAAAACCGGTCTTTGATCAACAAGTTTCACAACAAAATACCGTATGAAGTATATTTTGATAGGATTCCTAACATTAGGTATCTCAAAATTTTCGGTTGTAAGTGTTACATTCACATAAATGGCAAAAACTACTTATCTGCTTTTGATGCAAAATCCGATATTGTGATCATGCTAGGTTACTCAGAAGTTAGTAAAGCATATAGAGTATATAATACTAGTACTTTAACCGTGGAGGAATCTCTTCATGTTGTATTCGATGAATCGGTTGAATATAACACCGCATCATCCTTTGATCTACACAACAGATTGGAAAATAACAATATCCATTCTGATAGTGAAGATGAGGTTCCGGTTTTCAGACGGTTTGTCTATGACCAAACGGGTGCTGATGAAACCCAGCCGGATCAAGCTGCCACACAGTAGGAAGCTGACACCTCGGTTCAAACTGAGGAAATCGTTCGGTCTGACATTATTGTTCAGCCTACCGATATGTCTAGCCTTGATCAAACAAACGGTAATTTGATAGACACTCTTGAACCGAATCTTAAAAGGAACACAAATCATCCTCCTGACCTTATTATAGGTGACCCTTCAAAACCTGTCCAAACTAAGCAACAAATACTGGAGGAATACTTTAATTTCGCGTTCATATCCCAGATTGAGCCGAAAAGGGTGGATGAAGCATTGTCGGATCCGGATTGGATCTTGGGAATGCAAGAAGGGTTAAACCAGTTTGAGAGTAACAAAGTCTGGTACCTAGTCTTTAGACCGAAAGATCAACCGGTCATAGGAACAAGATGAGTATTCAGAAATAAACTCAATGAAGACGGTTTGGTTACGAGGAACAAAGCTAGATTAGTGGCACAAGGATACAAACAGGAAGAAGGCATTAACTTTGAAGAATCATTTGCTCCTGTAGCTAGAATTGAAGCCATTAGGATTTTTCTAGCATTCGTTGTTTTCAAAAACTTTAAAGTTTTCCAAATGGATGTTAAAAGTGCATTCTTAAATGGTGACTTACGTGAGGAAGTATATGTTGAACAAACACCCGGTTTTAAAAATGCTGACCTACCTAATCATGTATACCGCCTAAATAAAGCACTGTACGGTTTAAAACAAGCTCCTAGAGCTTGGTATGATACATTAACCGCATTTCTGTTACATCATGATTTCACCATAGGTTCAGTGGATAAAACCATATTTAAATTTGAGAAAAAGGGACACATTCTACTTGTTCAAATATATGTGGATGATATCATTTTTGGATCAACCGATCCTAAGCTGTGTGATAAATTCTCAACCTTGATGAATAAAAAATTTGAGATGAGTATGATGGGAGAATTAAGCTTCTTCCTAAGCCTTCAGGTTAAACAACTCGAAGGAGGAACCTTCATCAGTCAGCCCAAATACACAAAGAAACTTCTGAAGAAATTTGGGATGGACACATGCTCCTCCGCGGCTACGCCAATGAGCTCATCAATTAAGCTGAACAAAGATGATGACGGTCAGGCAGTAGATCTGACCGCCTATCGTGGAATCATTGGTTCACACTTATACCTGACAGCAAGTAGACCGGACATACTATTTGCAGTCGGAGTGTGTGGAAGATTTCAGGCTAATCCCAAACAGTCTCACTATACAGCCGCTAAGCGAATCCTAAAATATCTAAAGGGAACCCCTGAAGTCGGTCTGTGGTATCCGAAAGACTCATCTTTTAACCTCACAAGTACTTACTCCGATACAGACTATGCAGGTTGTAAAGTTGACATAAAAAGTACTAGCGGAACATGCCAATTCTTAGGTGACCAGCTTGTGTCATGGCACAGCAAGAAGCAAACATCGGTTGCTATATCAACCGTAGAGGCTGAATATCTGGCAGTAGGAAGTTGTTGTTCACAACTCCTATGGATTCAACAACTAAAGGACTTCAGTATCACCGCCGAAGAATCTCCAATTTTCTGTGACAACACAAGTGCCATAGAAATCACGTACAATCCGGTTTTACACTCTAGAACCAAGCACATCGACATACGGCATCATTTCATCCGGGAACATGTCATGTTAAAGCATATCCGACTGGAATACGTATCAACAGAACAACAAGTAGCCGATATCTTCACAAAGCCGCTGCAGGAAGCTAAGTTTTCTTACTTCAGAAACATACTCGGCTTAACCGATATTAATCAACTCATTTCTTAAACCTTTAATCTTTAAAGGGAAAATCGGTTCGGACAGACAAAACCGACAATTCTTCCTAAAATGTCGGAAACCGAATTTACCATTGTATTTATTGAAGAACCGCTTCGTCTATCAGTTACAGTAAACCGACCGGTTACTTAGTGCTTACACTAATTAACCGCATCGGGACCAATGACTGAAAACTAACCGGTTTGAATATAATATATATTCTGGATTATTTGGCTCCCTAACAAAACTGGAACAACTGTCTATGTTTAGATGTATCTGTTCTGAAAGGATACCTTTTCAAAGCAAAATAGTCATACCTCAAAAGACGTGAAGATATGATATCTCTCACCGTCCAGGCCTATGACTCACACCTTAGGCTGTAGACATACCTAATTCATGCAAAATGCTCTATCCTATGGTTAATAAACTAAATCACCTGCCACCCACTAGATAATACTATCACCCCTCAACTAATATATAAGTTAGACGAACATCAAACAAATATCCACAAATATCAACTTATCATCTCACTAAGACAAAAATGTCTTAGTTTCAAAACATTCTCCAAGTTGATTTTGATTCCACTCAAGGGACAGAACATTATGAGATATTCAAGATGCTTAAATCTCTAGAGAGTATCGGTCTAAAACCCTTTCTAGATGACAAACATGTCATCTTCCCTGAAACCGTACTCGAATTTTTCCATAACGCTAGGGTCTTCCGCAGTACTCCGTACTTTGATACCCTCATCCAATCTAGGGTTGGAGGAACCGTGTTTGACTTCTCCGAGCATGATTTTGCTCGGTACTTCGACCTTCCGAAGCAAGGTCTTACCGATCTGAACGCTCCGGCCGAACTAAAAGCCGAAATCTCTTTGAACTTCTCTCGCTCGAACCGTCCGGTCGATGACCACGGAGCTCGGTCATCATTGAGGGCTGAATACCAGCTTCTCAATGACATCATCGGTAGAGCCATCTTGGGGAAAGAAGTCACAAACACCTACTGCGCCACCGTCTTCAACATCATGACCGCTATCACAACTGATACTCCGGTCAATTGGTCCAGGGTGCTGTTCGACATCCTGATTTGGATGATCACCACCTGTCATACCGGCTTCATTCCTCATATCAGCTCTCTACTTATGGAACTCGGAGTTCCGCTATGTCCGGGCGAGGGGCTGAACCAGTCCCAAGTCGTGACCTGGGAATCCGCCGACGCCTTCTATGAGCGATTCGAGAAGGCCTGGAAGAAGAAGAACCGGCACCTTACCAACTCCGGCCATTAAAGTCACTCCTCCAACAACCGGTCATTTTGCTCCATGTACCGATTGTATTGTTATCCTACTCAATTATGATCCCTTTCGGTTTAATCCATGTTTCTTTCGGTTTATTGTAATTCCTTTTCCATTAATGAAAACAAACTTTTGAATTCCAACTGCATGGGGAATTACATAAACTTAGTTCCTTTCCAACTAGATTCTCAGCCTCGGGCTCCGCAATCGGTCAAAAAGTAACCACTTCCCAAGGCGTTTTGAAAATACAAATATTCCTAGCATTAATGAGACAAAACGGAATATCAACATTAAATGCTCAAACTTTCCCTCCAATTTCATATCTATTTAAGAAACTTCTCCTCTTCACACCAACACACCTCCAAACAAAATATTGTAAACTCTCTCTTTAAGCAAAATCAGAAACATGTCTCATCGCACTCTCAGAAATTACCTATGCATCGACTTCGAATTTGTCCTCGACATGGAGGATGTTGAAGTAAGGGAGATACTTTTTGAATCCCTTGACGACACCGGCCTTCGCGGTTTCCTCAAAGAATCCGGACCTCTATTCATTCCAGAGGTGTTGGAATTTTTCGATAATGCATCCATGCTCGGCGATGCCATTGTCTCCATAGTGAAAAACAATATTATCGTTATTCCCGAGAGCGGACTATCCGAAATGTTCAATCTTCCCATTGAGGGGTTCTCAGATTTCCCTTCATGGGTGGGCAGCGCAGCGGTTGATTACGCTGAAATGTTCTCCGGAACCGACACACCGGTGGAGAATCACGGCATTAACGCCGACCTCGCCCCTCACATCCAACTCATGCATGAGATCATTAACCGGTCCATCATCTGCCAATCTCCGAACCAAAACTATTCTAGAAAAGCTTTCGACATGATGACCTACATCGTCAGCCATACCCCCATAAACTGGGCATCGGTCATCTCCAACAACTTGAAAACCATGGTCGAAACGAAGAAACGGTTCGGCAATGCTCCTCAACTGAGCCGGTTCCTTTGGGCCAACGTTCCAAATCTTGGACCGGGTACACCGGTGAATCCCTCAAACATCCTCAACGAGAAATGGCGAATGAAAAAAATCTCTAGAATGATTTAGGATATTCAATCCTACCCTTGTAATTGTTTCTTAAACCGATTTTCACATCGGCTCTATCATGTTTCTCTTCGTTAATTAAAAATGAATATTAATTTTCAAGTATCGGTTCAAAATTATTAAGTTTAAATATTGGTTTAAATTCCAACCGGTTAAAATCGCCTTTCGATTCTCTAAATTACCGGTTAAATAACCGCCTCTCTAATAATCGGTTACAAAAATAACTGCCTTAAATGCTTCCCGCTCAAAAAAATCCCGCCAAAACTTGCCGCCCAAAGACATTTTGGAGGAAAATTTCCCGCCAACTCTTGATGTGACGGTTCGCGGCGGTTTACACTCCAATCCGCGGGTATAAATACCCTCATCAGTCATTTTATTTCTTTCTTCCGCGAAATTGCTTTCTCTCTCTAGCACTCAAAATTCTCTTAAGCTCTCAATCTTTCAATCTGTCGGTCTCTCCAAGTAAAAATGGGTCGCGAATCTGTTCTTTTTACTCACATCTTCCAAGTCGACTTCGAATAAATTCGAGCAATCAGATCGACGGAAGCTAAACAGATGCTAGATCTTATTTATGCTTCTGGTCTTGAACACTTTCTGAGCGGACCGTTCATTCTGTATCAAGACGCGGTCATGGAATTTTTCCAAACCGCCGTCCACAGTAAAGGTGTTATAACCGCAACAATCGGCGGAAAACCGTTTCGTCTCACAAAAGAATCGGTTGCTGAGGTTCTCCGATTACCGACAGAGGGGAGCGACTTCTCGGTTCTTACAAAGGAGGATGTTTTCATTGCGGTTTGCGGTAAAGTTTCGGATACTAAAGAACCGATAGCAGTGTCCGACAAGAAGAACGACCTCAAACCGGAGTATAGGCCACTTTGCGAGATTCTCACAAAGTCGGTTCCAAGGAAGGGGAGGCAACTACGATCGCCTCACATGCTCTAAGATTGAGATGATAGCCGGTTTGGTCAGAGGAATAAAGATCAACTGGGCCAAGGTAATCTTCTCTAACTTATGTGAGATGGTGGATCCATCTTCAAAACGGTCGTGGGAATACGCCGTTCCACTTGGAAAGCTAATGCGCCACTTCAATGCCGAAACTGGTCCGGGCGTTTTTACTCCTCCCAGCAAGATCATAAAATCCCATCACTTTATGAAATCGGAGGACAAACCGGGCAAGACAAAGGTCTCCGCCAGTAAAAACACCCGAAAGAAATCACAGCCTAGAAAGAAAAAGGCTCCGGCGGGTGAACAGTCCGGAAACAAATCGGTTCCGCACAAGACCGGGTCTGCTAATATTCAGGCCGACACCCCTAATCCGGAGAACTCGACGGCTAGATCTAGCCGGACTCACTCCCACAACACCGAGGAGAATCAGTCAAACAAAGGGAAGGGGAAGATGGTCGATGAACAACCAGCCAAAAATGTTGATGTCGAAACCGGTTCAGCCAGGCAACCGGAAAGATTTGAAACCGCAAACGAAAACGTTCGATAGTTGGTAGAAGAACTTGTCTCCCAAATATTGGAGAAACTTTACGATCAGGCTCACGCTGCGAGCGATGTCTACTTTCAATGGGCTCAAAACCGGCAGGAAGTTCTTTATGCCAATATATTACCGGCGCATCCCGCAGACCGGAGATATGAAAAGCTAATTGAGATGGAAACATCGGTGCTAAACCATACAAAAGCTAAGAGCATGGTGACCGCTCTTCAAAGAGGGAAGATGGTCGAACCGCATGCCAGATTGATAGAACTTTCCGTCCACGTTCGTTATCTTCGTGAAAAACATATACCTGGGACGGAAGAATCCCACTTCGAGGCCTTAGTGCTGGAAATGCTAACGGCTAAGGAACGGGAACTGACCGATGAGTTGGCACTGTTAGAATCGGAACCTGCTCACCAAGAAGCGTCACTCTTTTCCAGATTTCATCACAAGAGGGCAGCGGTTACAAAGCTATTGGACAACATTGTTGAACTGGCTACTCCTCTTCCAATCAACCCGGCTTCACAAGAGGACGAAGAACTCGAGGAAGAGGTCGTACCGCCGCTCAAAAGAATGCGGGGTCTCGAAGCGATTCCACTCAGATCGGTTCCTTCACCGGTCTCACCATTCACCAGGACCTCGGGCGGTCAGGGATCCTCCTCCAGAGTTGGCGCCGATCCCTGCAATCCGGGAAAGGGAATGATGACCGACTACCTATGGGAAAAATTCATGCCTAAGAAGAGGGAATAGAAAATTTTAATTATCTACTACTTATGTCAATTCTAATATATTTCCCACTTATATATATATAAAGTATTTTTGGAAACCGGCCTACATTTTAATTCTTGCATGGTTTTGAATAATTTAAATAAAATAATCAAAAATGGAGAAATTGATAAGATAAAAATTTTCTTCAACATTTTTCTCAAATTTTTCCAAAATTTTTCGAAAAAATTTTCTAAGTCATTTTCCAAAAATCCGGCCACATAAACTTTTAAAACAACCGACCTACATTTTAATTCTTACATGGTTTTGAATATTTTAAATAAAATAATCAAAAAGGGAGAAATTGTTAGATAAAATTAGACCGGTTAATAGAACTTAACAAAAACAAACTTCCTGTGCAGGAACGGTTAAGAACCAGAATCGGTAAAATAATCCAACCAGTCATGTAATCCAACCGTTCAAGAATTCAACCGATCAGGAAAACAAAACCGGTTAGAAGACAAGGCAAAAAATGTAACCAAAACCGGAAGTCATCCTGTTAACCTGAAGCTATGAAAAACTTGAAGTCATCCGGTTAACCTAAACAACCGGTAGACATCCTAAACCGAAATGTATCCAACCGAAAAACCGACGAAGAAGCTACTTAGAGAAAGAAGCCAAGAACATCAAACTAAGTACAATCTACAAATCGGTGTAAACAGATACTTTGAGTATCTGCGGAAGATGATACCAAAGGAACAGACTGTAAAATTGCCATATCCATACAAGTCTGAGGATACTCTGCAGGCTACAGAAGACCGTCTGAAGAGATCTTTCCATTCTGGGATAAGTCAGAGGCGCAACCTTCCAGGTGTAGGCAACTGTCCAACCGACAATTGCTACATTAAGTAAAAGACAAACCTAGTCGGTTTGATCTACGCATTGGAAGCATAAACCGCCAGGTTTGAATCACTAAACCTCTGCTCAACCAATTAGATTCAAGGAGAAGAAATGTGACCGTTGGCACATTTCACCTATAAAAGAAGAAACTGAAGAGGAGTAAATGTAGTTACCAGTTCTAGCAGTTACAACAACCCAAGTTATAAGTTGCGTTTATCTCTCTAAGATTAAAAAGCTTAAGTGTGCATTTGAAGTAAGATTACAATTTCGGTGAGAATTGTACGAGTGTTTATCGAGCAGAAAATAAGTCTTGATCGGATATTGTGTTTGTGTATTCCTTAGTAAATATCCTTCTCGCGGTTTCGAGAAGAAGGGGTGACGTAGGAGTTTCATCTCCGAACATCCAAAAAAACCTGTCTTGTTTACTTTTTGTCGACTTTACATTCTAACCGATTCATACTAACCGACTCATACCTCCCTAATCGATTAAACATTACTTAAACCGACCCACTAAACTCCAAACCGACTTTATCCAAATCCGGCCTCATTCATCCCGTGTGCGTGTTGCTTCAGTCTGAAACAAACCACTTCTGCACTTGAACTCGGTTCAAGGGTTTGTGACAGCCTGTGTAGTATTGAAACCTCTAACCAGATTAAACACCAACCGTTGAGTGAAAGGTGTAAACCGGTCAGACCCCGGTTCCCCAGCCCCGACCTAGATCCTAACAACCCGTGTCATAGTCCAATGGAGCATCGTCTCCATCTCAGCAAGAATGACGGGAGTATGGTTGTGGATGCAACAAGGTATCGGAGCGTACCGACAGTCTTTTCTACCTAGTAAACCTGATATTGCTCATGTTGTGGGCATAGTAAGTTCATACATAGAGGCGCCAAGTTCCTAATATTGGGCTTCGATCAAGCAGATACTTCATTACATACGAGGTACGTTGGGTTATGGGTGATGTTATATATCGGAAGGAAGTGAAGCTACATTAGAAGGATACAACGATAGTTATCTCGCTAGAGATGTTGACGACCGTAAAAGCACCTCCAGGATAGTTTTCTTTATTGGAAGTTACATTTTGACTTGGACTTCACATAAGTAGAAGATTGTTACTTTATCTTCATACGAGGACGAGTACATCTTAGAGGCGACAACGACATGTCAAGGGGTCTGGCTAAGTCGACTTATTGGCGAGCTAGTTGGGTGTAAAGAATTGAAATTCAAATTATTAGTTGATAACAAGTCAGCCATTGCTCTTTGTAAGAATCCAATTCATCATGAGAGGAGTAAACACATTGACACGATGTTTCATTATATCTGAGTGTGCATTGAAGTAAGCAAGATGGACATTGACCACGTTGGCACTGATGGACAGCTAGATGATATCCTAACAAAGGCATCGGGGAGGAAAAAGTTCATCGAGATACGTTTGAGGCTTAGTGTCAAATAAGTTGAAGTGGTATAACGAGATTAAGGGGTGATTTGCTGGATAATCTTGTTAAGCCCAATAAATCAGGCCCTAAATAATATCAACCCAATAATTTTATCTTAGAAAATATGCTAAAGCATATTTTGGGAATATGCTAAGAACATTCCCTTATTTTACTTTATTTGATTAAATTAGATTTTATTCCGTTATTTATTTCTTTTTCAATTCAATATTGTAAGTATAAATAGGCTATGCCTAAAACTTAATAAAATACAATCAAAATATGTTATATTTTCCCCATACTTTTCTTTTCTACAACAACATACGAGTCATACGATCTGAAAATTGATTAGAGCTCCATGCTTCACTTGTCCATTCGTGTGATCCGTCTTTGGAGGGTACACAACAAAGGACTTCGATGGTAGGCTTGACCTCGTATACTATTTTAGGAAAAAGTTTTCTAATAGGTTATGTTAGAGAACCATGTGACTTACCTTCCTCTATAATCTCGTAAAGAGTAGAGTTCTATAACACAAGCCTTTTAAAATTGGCCCTATTAGAAATACGTATTTAAACGTATTAATCCAACTGATTTCGAAAATCGTCACATTAGTTTACTTCTCAAAGAAATTATGAAAATTATGAAAACTAAGAAAATATTATAATATTCATTTTTAAGGATTCGATACTTGATTCCATGTGAGAAATGAAAATTAGCAAGAGACATAGGTATGTGGGGACTCTCTAGACTTAAGCCCACCCTACCAAATTATATATATATATATATATATATATATATATATATATATATATATATATATATATATATATATATATTATACCTTACATATAGGGAATTAGATAAATGAGTAAGATGAAGCTTAAGCCTAGTCAAGCTATGTCCGTCAAACTCAAATTTTGTTTTGAAAACTATGATCTAGCCGAGTTAAACTAATTTTTTTAGAACGGTTAAACTAAAATTTTATTATTATATATATACTTAATTTAGTTTTTAATGGTGACAACTATATTTTAAAGGAGAAAGAAACTAAGACTTATTATTAAAGGAGAGAGCTAAATGAATTAAAATAAAAAGAGAGTTAATTGAGATGTTGATTCATATCTTAATTAATAATTAAGAAGTATTAATTAATTAATTGTTTAGTTTTGTTAAAAAAATTTTTATTATAAATTTATAATTATTTGGATGTGACTTGAGAGAGGTTGTGAGAATGTGTTTAATGGGCTCAAGTCTATCTCAATTTTTTAAAATTAATTTTCATAAAATAAGGTCAAACTACCCTCTAATTTCCTATTTTTTCAATCCAATATAATATTACTATCTTGGTCTACTTCGGTTTAGGGGTGTAAACGTTTCGGTTCGTTCGATTTTTTTATCGAAAAATTCTTCTCAAACATTGGTGTCGTTTTTTCAAAATTTTCATCTGTCAGTTAGCGGTTAATGATCGTATCGGTTTGGTCGGTTATAAAATCGGTTCAGTCGATTTATTAGTTTAATCGTTGAAAAAATAACAAATATATATTATAAACTAATATAATAAAAAATGAAAAAATTAGTTTAGTTTTATAAATAAAATATATATATATATATATAATATATAATAAACTAAAGAAGAAAAAAAACTAGTTGAGTTTTATAATAAAATTTTAATAAATTAAATGATAAAATAACTATTTAACTTAAAAAAATATTTTAGAATATTAATTAAATGAGTTTAAGAAAGAAAAAAGACATGAAATATACAAAATAATAAATTTGTGTGTGCCAAAATTCGATCCTGAACAAAAAAATTTATTATGTTCAAGATTTACCACTAAGATAAAAGGACATATATTTATAAATATATCAAAAACACGTATATATACGATCGGTCGGTTAAACCGTTGGTTTTTTATTATATAAACCACCAACCGAAGATGCCATGTTCAGTACAAGAATATGAACCAGACAGAACTCAATTCGGTTGATTTATAATTATTTCGGTTTGGATTTTTCGGTTTTGCTTACACCCCTACTTCTGTTACCCCTACTTCTGTTACAACATGATCTATCGTGCGATCAGATGAAGTGCGAAATATTTACCTTTTGTTTTTTAATCACAATTTTTTTGTTAATTCATATTAAGCTTACCCCAACTCCAAATTCTAGATATGTCCCTACCCTCAACGTTATATTACTCATGCCTGTTCACAAGAGGTAGTCTGTAGTTGAAAATAGTTAGCCAAATTTTCAATGTTTGAAAGGATTGTTACACATGCGTTTTGAGTTCATAACTCTTTTGCTTTTTTAATTATCATAAATTGTGTCTAAATGAGGGTCTAACCCTATTCATTGCTTAAAGATGACTATATGTGTCTATTATGTTTCATTTTCCATGTGAGAAATGAAAATTAGCAAGAGACATAGGTATGTGGGGACTCTCTAGACTTAAGCCCACCCTACCAAATTATATATATATATATATATATATATATATTATATATATATATATAATATATATATATATATATATATATATATATATATATATATATATAATATATATATATATATATTATATATATATATATTATACCTTACATATAGGGAATTAGATAAATGAGTAAGATGAAGCTTAAGCCTAGTCAAGCTATGTCCGTCAAACTCAAATTTTGTTTTGAAAACTATGATCTAGCCGAGGTTAAACTATTTTTTTAGAACGGTTAAACTAAAATTTATTATTATATATATACTTAATTTAGTTTTTAATGGTGACAACTATATTTTAAAGGAGAAAGAAACTAAGACTTATTATTAAAGGAGAGAGCTAAATGAATTAAAATAAAAAGAGAGTTATTGAGATGTTGATTCATATCTTAATTAATAATTAAGAAGTATTAATTAATTAATTGTTTAGTTTTGTTAAAGTTTTTTTATTATAAATTTATAATTATTTGGATGTGACTTGAGAGAGGTTGTGAGAATGTGTTTAATGGGCTCAAGTCTATCTCAATTTTTTAAAATTAATTTTCATAAAATAAGGTCAAACTACCCTCTAATTTCCTATTTTTTCAATCCAATATAATATTACTATCTTGGTCTACTTCGGTTTAGGGGTGTAAACGTTTCGGTTCGTTCGATTTTTTTATCGAAAAATTCTTCTCAAACATTGGTGTCGTTTTTTCAAAATTTTCATCTGTCAGTTAGCGGTTAATGATCGTATCGGTTTGGTCGGTTATAAAATCGGTTCGGTCGATTTATTAGTTTAATCGTTGAAAAAATAACAAATATATATTATAAACTAATATAATAAAAAATGAAAAAATTAGTTTAGTTTTATAAATAAAATATATATATATATATATAATATATAATAAACTAAAGAAGAAAAAAACTAGTTGAGTTTTATAATAAAATTTAATAAATTAAATGATAAAATAACTATTTAACTTAAAAAAATATTTAGAATATTAATTAAATGAGTTTAAGAAAGAAAAAAGACATGAAATATACAAAATAATAAATTTGTGTGTGCCAAAATTCGATCCTGAACAAAAAAATTTATTATGTTCAAGATTACCACTAAGATAAAAGGACATATATTTATAAATATATCAAAAACACGTATATATACGATCGGTCGGTTAAACGTTGGTTTTTTATTATATAAACCACCAACCGAAGATGCCATGTTCAGTACAAGAATATGAACCAGACAGAACTCAATTCGGTTGATTTATAATTATTTCGGTTTGGATTTTTCGGTTTTGCTTACACCCCTACTTCTGTTACCCCTACTTCTGTTACAACATGATCTATCGTGCGATCAGATGAAGTGCGAAATATTTACCTTTTGTTTTTTAATTACAATTTTTTTGTTAATTCATATTAAGCTTACCCCAACTCAAATTCTAGATATGTCCCTACCCTCAACGTTATATTACTCATGCCTGTTCACAAGAGGTAGTCTGTAGTTGAAAATAGTTAGCCAAATTTTCAATGTTTGAAAGGATTGTTACACATGCGTTTTGAGTTCATAACTCTTTTGCTTTTTTAATTATCACTAAATTGTGTCTAAATGAGGGTCTAACCCTATTCATTGCTTAAAGATGACTATATGTGTCTATTATGTTTCCATTTTCCATGTGAGAAATGAAAATTAGCAAGAGACATAGGTATGTGGGGACTCTCTAGACTTAAGCCCACCCTACCAAATTATATATATATATATATAATTATATATATATATATATATATATATACTATTATATATATATATATATATATATATATATATATATCTAGTTATATATATATATATATATATATATATATATATTATACCTTACATATAGGGAATTAGATAAATGAGTAAGATGAAGCTTAAGCCTAGTCAAGCTATGTCCGTCAAACTCAAATTTTGTTTTGAAAACTATGATCTAGCCGAGGTTAAACTATTTTTTTAGAACGGTTAAACTAAAATTTTATTATTATATATATACTTAATTTAGTTTTTAATGGTGACAACTATATTTTAAAGGAGAAAGAACTAAGACTTATTATTAAAGGAGAGAGCTAAATGAATTAAAATAAAAAGAGAGTTAATTGAGATGTTGATTCATATCTTAATTAATAATTAAGAAGTATTAATTAATTAATTGTTAGTTTTGTTAAATTTTTTTTATTATAAATTTATAATTATTTGGATGTGACTTGAGAGAGGTTGTGAGAATGTGTTTATGGGCTCAAGTCTATCTCAATTTTTTAAAATTATTTTCATAAAATAAGGTCAAAACTACCCTCTAATTTCCTATTTTTTCAATCCAATATAATATTACTATCTTGGTCTACTTCGGTTAGGGGTGTAAACGTTTCGGTTCGTTCGATTTTTTTATCGAAACATTCTTCTCAAACATTGGTGTCGTTTTTTTCAAAATTTCATCTGTCAGTTAGCGGTTAATGATCGTATCGGTTTGGTCGGTTATAAAATCGGTTCGGTCGATTTATTAGTTTAATCGTTGAAAAAATAACAAATATATTTATAAACTAATATAATAAAAAATGAAAAAATTAGTTTAGTTTTATAAATAAAATATATATATATATATAATATATAATAAACTAAAGAAGAAAAAAACTAGTTGAGTTTATAATAAAATTTTATAAATTAAATGATAAAATAACTATTTAACTTAAAAAAATATTTAGAATATTAATTAAATGAGTTTAAGAAAGAAAAAAGACATGAAATATACAAAATAATAATTTGTGTGTGGCCAAAATTCGATCCTGAACAAAAAATTTATTATGTTCAAGAGTTACCACTAAGATAAAAGGACATATATTTATAAATATATCAAAAACACGTATATATACGATCGGTCGGTTAAACCGTTGGTTTTTTTATTATATAAACCACCAAACCGAAGATGCCATGTTCAGTACAAGAATATGAACCAGACAGAACTCAATTCGGTTGATTATAATTATTTCGGTTTGGATTTTTCGGTTTTGCTTACACCCCTACTTCTGTTACCCCTACTTCTGTACAACATGATCTATCGTGCGATCAGATGAAGTGCGAAATATTTACCTTTTGTTTTTTAATTACAATTTTTTTGTTAATTCATATTAAGCTTACCCCAACTCCAAATTCTAGATATGTCCCTACCCTCAACGTTATATTACTCATGCCTGTTCACAAGAGGTAGTCTGTAGTTGAAAATAGTTAGCCAAATTTTCAATGTTTGAAAGGATTGTTACACATGCGTTTTGAGTTCATAACTCTTTTGCTTTTTTAATTATCATAAATTGTGTCTAAATGAGGGTCTAACCCTATTCATTGCTTAAAGATGACTATATGTGTCTATTATGTTTAGACAATGTTGAGATTAAAGAGCCACGAACACGTCTCGAGCATTGAGAGAACATAAATGTGAAGTGAAAATTCACATGTTTCTTGATTGGAGTTAAGACTATGACTCCTTGTAAAAAATGGGTATACGAGCATAAGAAAATTCACATATATAATTTTGGAGTATGGTAGCCCCATTTATAACACTACAAAAGGCAAACATTTTCTCGAAAATGTTTTAATATTATGAAAATTTATATACATGTCGGGAATAATATTAAAAGTATGTTGTGCTCGAGTTTGGAATTTTCGAAGTTGTAGAACTCTAATATGACATTACGGAAAAAAGTGTTTCTCCAAATGTGCCCCAAAAATTCTAAATTTTTTATGGAGGTCAAAAATAATTTTATGGGAATTCTATAAATATTTTGTAAATTTTAAGAATGTAGAACTCAAGATATGATCTCTAAAAGATAGATCATTTTCCAACAAGTACTAAAATTGTTGGAAACAAATTATTCTGGTAGAAAATAATATTTTTGATCATCCTATATTTTTAGGATTTTTCTAAAATGATTTAGAGCTTCCAATGTGTAGACACTCATTTATTACCCCAATTTATAATTTTAAATAATCTTGAGCGATTGAAATTATTTCCTAAAATCCTTTACGGGCTCACATACAAATGATTAAAATAAATAATTAATTTTAGAAAATAGTGTCGTATCAACCAAATTTTAAAGATAATTAAAATTACGGAATATTTAAATAAAACATAAAAAAATATAAATAATTAAACAAATTAAATAAACCAAACCAAATAAATAAATAAAAAAAAATATATATTTTGATTACAATATTAGTTTATTTATTTTATAAATATAGAAGGAATCAAACATGACTTAAATTAAATCTAATTAAGACGTGGTGCAGGCTATTGATAGATGAATCAATTCCAGTTCTACCACCCTTTCATTTTTTTTCAAATACCACATTTTATTCCTAAACTAACATATTTTCTCTATAAATCATTAATTAACATTTTAATTATACATATTCTACACTAATTTATTAATTACTTTATTTTATAAATTTAAATATATATAATTAAAATAATAATACATATATTAAAAATAATATGTTACATAAATATTAAATAATATATATATATATATATATATTTTTACTTAATATTATAAATATAATATATATAATTAAAAATAATTATTATAAATTAAATAATTCAAATAAATATTATAATCAAAAATAAAATACATTATATACACTTTAATATTATATATTAAAATAAAATATATTATATTTATAAATATTAAAATAACACATATATTACATAAATATTAAAATATACATATATTTTATTTTTACTTAATTTTATGAATATAATATATATAATTAAACAAAATATATTAAATTAAATAATTAAAATAAAATATTTTAAAATAAATTTGTTGGCAGTTGAAAATGAATTCTCAAATAAATCCAAAATAAATCAAAAAGATCGATTGGACCACCAGTTTTAAAATGATTAGAAACCACGTAAAGGTATCGGTTAATTAGATGTTCGCAGCGGAATAATTTATAGATATAATCTAAACATCTAATCATATGATCATACATAATTGATAGAATCATGATATATAGTTTATAAAATATACCTTTGATGCGTGAACCGGATCAGATCTGGTAGTAATGAATAATCGAGAACCCCATGTGTTGCTCCTCTACTTGGTCCACATGAGCCCGGCTAGATCTTTTTACTTTCGACTGCTAGGACGAAAAAGACAAAGGGAGCAATCCAATTGTTAGATTAAAAGATGATTTCTTCCTCTTGGAGTTCTCACCGTAATATAGCAAAAGCCATTTTTAAAAGAGGAACAATTCTCTCTATATTCACTTATGTTTTCTTGCAAATAAGTGAATCATTTTGTATTAAATAAAATACATAATTAACCATTAATTATATATTATTTTATTTCACAAATAAATAATATTTCTTATTATTAATTATATCTAATATATTAATTATATATTATTTTATTTCACAATCTTAACTCCATAATTAACCATTAATTATATATTATTTTATTTCACAATCTTAATTCCATAATTAACCATTAATTATATATTATTTTATTTTCACAAATAAATATTATTTTTTATTATTAATAATATCTAATATGTATTAATTATATATTATTTTATTTCACAAATAAATAATATTTCTTATTATTAATAATATCTAATATGTATTAATAATTAACCATCTTTCTCGTTTATCTAGTCGGTAAACTCTAAGTGTGTGACCTCATGGGACCCGATTATAATAGTTATAGGTTTAACCCCATTAATCGTAGTTGGCTTCTAGCAAAGCACTACGACACATAAAATAATCGGATTAAATTATATCTGTTAATTTGTCCTATCCAAGTTTAGTCATTGCACATTAAATTAAAGGACACAATTCCTTCAATCTCCCACTTGTCCTTAAACAAGTGTGCAATATAAGATAGCTTTGTCTCTTAATGTCTTATTTGATGATATGGTAACATTCATACCTTTCTATCAAATATGTTTCTTGAACTCTGAGTTTGAACTGTCAATTAAACGGATGATTCATATTAATCCATCCGAGCATGGCCATGCATTTTCAGTTCTCGCTCTTCAAGTGGCTGAGACACCATTCCTGTTCAATGTATCACAGTATACATGAAGTAGGAGGACTTCTCCATTCTTGTATGACTATGGCTCCCACTCAATTTTTAGCAATCCCAACTACTGCCTTTATAACTCCCTTTTACGGAAGCGTTTAACAGTGTCAAAGAAATATCAATCATCAAGTGAGCCCACAACATACTCATGTCTGAGGAATCTACTAAACATGGTTTAACTTAAAACTCTACAATCTCTTTTGGAGAGTCTTAAGGTGGGTCAGTCTTACATGTATCATCCATACACATATATGTAATTGACTAGACATCTCCATGTCCTTATAGCCCATGAAACCTGACGCTATCAGTCAGCTTACAATATAGTAACTTATAAAATCATCTATATCCATTTAATGATTTCAAACTATAGACTTTTAATAATTCAAAACTTCATTTCACTTAATGGGGTTTCATTCACCAGAACACTTAAGGGTCGATCCATTTGTTAATAATGAATTATTTGGACATATTATTCAATATCGATAAAAACAATATAAATAAGGATGAAATATCATATATAATAAAATCATCAAGTCAAACATAAAATTGGTGTCTAACACTCATAAATACATAATGTAATACAAAAACAAACTCAAAGCCATTCTTCAATGTGCTTGAGACCCTTAGCCCTAATGTGACTCTCATGCTTGGGCCTAGGCATATGTTTGGTCAGTGGATCTGCAATGTTGTCATCACTATGCACCTTAAACATCATAATATCACCCATAGTGATGATGTGTCGAATAAGGTGATACTTTTTCATAAAGTGTCTGGATTTGGAGCTCAACTCGTTCCTTTGCCTGAGCTATGGCACCATTGTTGTCACAATATATCAATAGACATTGAAATTATAGAACAACCTGAGTTCAGCTAGAACTATCCTCATCCAAAACGGCCTCCTTTGCTGCTGTCACTAGCAGCAATGTACATCAGCCGTCTGTTGTAGAATCTACTATTGTACCTTGCTTGGAGCTCTTCCAGCTCACAGCTCCTCTGTTAAGGATAAAGACATAACCCTATTGAGACTCAAGCCATTTCGGGTCAGTCTGAAAGCTTGCATCAGTATAGCCTTGTACGATCAATTTTTCATCTCCCGCATATACTAAGAAATCATCCTTTATTCTTCTTAAGTACTTCAGGATATTCTTAGCTAAACTCCAGTGGTGCGTCTCCAGGACTTGATTGGTATCTGCTACACATGCTCAAGAATATGCAACATCTGGACAGTGTACAGACCAGGGCATACATGATAGATCCATAGGCAGAAGCATATGGGATCTTGTTCATCTTCTCAAGCTCAGTAGGTGTTTTAGGACACTACGTCTTGCTGAGATATACACCTTGTTGAATGGGTAAAAATCCCTTCTTGGAATCTTGCATCTTGAATCTATTAAGAATCTTATCAATATAAGTTCCTTGAATTATCCAAGAAGCCTCTTAGATCTATCTCTATAGATCTTAATTCCAAGTATGTACTCGGCCTTTCTTAAGTCTTCTTTCATTGAGAAACATTTCTTCATCCTTCTTTTACGGACTCTAGCATCGGAATGTCATTCCCAATAGTAGTATGTCATCCACATACAAGACTAAGAAGGTTGCCCTTACTCCCACTAAACTTCTTGTAACACAGGATCCTCTTCGTATGTAATGAATTCAAACTCTTTGATCTTTTCATCAAATCGAAAGTTCCAACTCATGGATGCTTGCTTAAGGTCCATAAATGGACTTCTTAAGCTTGCTTACCTTCCCAGCATGATTGGATCTTCAAAACCTTCAGGTTGTGTCATGTACACATCCTCTTCCAAAAAAACCATTTTGAAAAAGCGGTTTTGACATCCATTTGCCATATCTCATAGTCATAAATATGTAGCAATAGCTAGGATTGTCCTAATGGATCTAATCATTGACAACTGGTGAAAATGTCTCGTCATAGTCTATACCATGAATTTGTTTAAAAACCTTTGGCAACTAGTCTTGCCTTGTAAAACAGATGCATTTCCATCCTTGTCATTTTTGAGTTTGAAAATCCATTTGCTTCTTATGGTTTTTACCCCATTTGGCAAATCTATCAAGTCCCATACTTGATTTTCAAACATCGAATCCATTTCAGACCTCATGGCGTCAAGCCATTTATTGGAGTCTGGACCCGTCACTGCTTGCTTATCGGTCGAAGGCTGCGCTATGTTCGAGCATAAGAACATCAAAGCTTACATTTAAGATGAATCATCAGTAACAGTCTTGGTTGTACCCTTGGCCTTTCCGATCTAACGAGTGGGTTCAACTTGTTCACAAACAACTAAATCCGGAACATGATCTACAACTGTTTGTAGATCCTCTTGTTTCTGGTGCTTGATGTTCTGAGGACCTGAGCCTTCAAAGTAATCATCTCTGCATCGACATCATCCATGTTATTTTGTTGTTGAGTTGTTGCTCTTCATCATCTTGAACTATTTCAAGATGAATATTTCTCCCAGTTTGACTTGTTGGAAAAGGAACTCTCTTTCCAAAAAGACACTATCCCGTGCAAAAACACCTTTTGCTGAGTTGGAGTTGTAGAAGTATTATCCAAAAACTTCCTTTTGGATACCTATAAAAAAAGCATTTATCTGATTTTGGGGCAAGTTTCTCTGTTTGTAAATGCTTTACATAAGCTTCACATCCCGCATATTGTCAGAAAAAGACACTTTAGAACCTTTCCAGTCCATAGCGCATATGAGTTTTGTTTACAGTTCTGACGGAGTCCTATTTAGTGTAAGTACAACGGTAGTGAGGGCGATTCCCAAAAGGATACCGGAAGATTACAAAACTCAATCATTTGATCGGACCATGTCTAACAAGTCCTGTTTTCCTCCTTTCAGACAACAACCATTGGCTGAGGGTGTTCCTGGGTAGACACTGTGTGACTATCCCACATTTTTTCAAATGATGATTAAATTCCGTGGCTCAAGTACTCCCCACCACGATCAGATTCAAGTGCTTTTATTTTCTTGCCACTTTGAGTCTCTATTTCTTTTTGAAATTCCTTGAACTTTTCAAAGGACTCTGATTTATGTGATATAGAGGTAATATACCCATATATACGCATGTCATCAGTAAATGTATGAAGTATCTATAGCCACCATCTAGCTTCAGTGCTCATTGGACCACATACATCAGTTATTATTACGCCCAGTAGTTTCAGGTAGCCCTTTCAAACGTTCCTTTGAAATGTGACCTTGTCCAGCTTGCCCATCAACATGATTCACATGTATCAATGGATTCAAAAATCCATGTCTTTTAGAAGCCCATCTCTGTGGATCTTCTTCATGTGATTCGCACTAATGTGACCCAATCGACAATGCCATAGGTAGGCCTCACTCAAACTATTTAATTTTTGTCTTTTGTTATTTATGTTATACAATTCTGATTTGAGATCCAAAAAAGAGTCCATTACTCATTGGAGCGTCGCATAGAAAATATCATTCATAAAAATAGAAATATTTCCATTTTTAATGCTAAATTCAAAACATTCAGAATGTAATACAGCAACCGAAACAAGGTTCTTAGTATTGCAAGGAACATAATAACAATTATTCAGTTCTAATATTAAACCAGAAGGTAAAGATAGACTTAAATCTCTTACGGTAAGTGCATCAACACTTGCTCCATTTACAATGCGCAGGTCTATCTCTCATTTCTTCACTTGTCTTTTATTTCTAAGTCCCTGCACATATGAAATAATGTGAGCACCACATGCAGTATCTAATAACCAAGTAGGACCATTATTTAATGTGAGAACATCAGTTGTCATAATCTCAATAACATAAATACCTGAAGTGGAACTCACAGTCCCGTTCTTCTTGTCTTCTAGGTACTTGGGACAATTTCTTTCTAGTGTCCTTGGCTGGCGTAAAAACAAGTCATGATCAGCAGTCATCTTTTGCTTCTCACCAACCTTGGGTTTGGCAACTTGCTTGCCTTCCCTGGTTATTGTTCTTTTCTTAGCCACCTTTTTAAAACCCCTTCCATTGTTGACATTTAAAACTTCCTTCTTCTTGTCATCAATAATATTGCCGTCAGTATTTTTAAGCATGTTATGGGAGCTCATTCAGATCATGCTTTAGACTATTCATATGGTATTGCATTCTAAATGGGGCAAAACCATCATGTAAGGATCTAAGAACAATATCAGTGGCCAACTCTTGGTCATATAGGGTCCCCAGATTTCCATCCTCTTGAAAATCCCAGTCAGGCTAATCACATGAGGACTCACAGGTTTTTCCTTCACAAGCTTGCTATCAAGTATAGCCTTGTGAGTCTCATATCTCTCTATCCTTGCCTGATCCTGAAACAGCGTTTTCAGTTCAGTTATGATAGTATAAGCATCAGAATTTAGGCTCCATTGCAGCTAGCATGAGGCAAGTAACAGGTAATGCTTCAGTTTTCACCCGAGTTGATGTTGCCTTCTCCTCATCTGATGAGATTCCGGTCACAGTAGGGATAGGGGTAGTTAGGACGTCCTCACGTCCCTCAGACCTGAGAATAATTCTCAGATTCCTTTCCCAATCAAGGAAGTTCGTTTCATTGAGCTTGTTTTTCTCAACAATTGAGCGCAGAGAGAATTTCAAATTATCGTTCGACATATTCTACAGAATATAAATGACATACAATCAGTTTATGTTTTGAAATTTGCAAAATACTATAATTGAACAATTTAAAATAAGTGAATGCACATTTTATTCAAGTTTTTATAGTCCCTTATGAATAAAATGATTCCAAGATCCCATTATAGACAATCTCCAACATACTTTTGCACTGCCTTAGGTCTTGTGTGTTCAAGGTAAGTAACAATTACTAATTATAACTTCTTATAATTCTTGGTTGATGATCCACATCTAATGTAGGATTCATCCCCATGCCTCAAGATCCAAAACTTTGCATTTTGGTCTCTTATTGGGTACAACCGTATCAAGGTTTATGAATCCCCGTATAGATTCATCCTCAGGAGCCTAAGGTTGAGGAAAGACACCCTCGCTTTTACGAAACCTATCCAACCAAAACCATAAACTTCATGGGTCATGACACGGAAAGGCATTGCCCCAATTTTCTTTAGGAACTTAAGTTTTGATTGTCTTTTATTTATTAGTGAAAATTATTATAAATAAAAACAATGCAATGAAAATTGTGATCCTAGTATGGCCCTTAAGATGCAAAAAAAATATATATAAAGAACTAAACTTCTTTGGTCTCCATGCTTGCACCCTTCATGGATCTCCATCCTTGAACTTCATGGTTCTTATTTGTATTGCATAATTATTTATAATAATCTAGTTATCAAAATAAATTACAAAATACATAACGATACGTAGATCGTGTTATAAGAAAACATAACGATGCTCAGATCGTATTTCTGGGCCACACTAAAAAAAATATTAATCTTTAATAAGTGGGATTTCCTAACTTTTAGAAAACAAATATATCATATTTATTTGATCCAAATATTTATATAATCCAATTAAAATAAATATTTCTTTTATTTTCTTAAAGATAGTTTTACATCTTAATCTATGTAAAATTATATCATCGATATAGATCCCCATCAAAATTAACAGTTAATTTATTGATCCTTTCAATATATGCAACCTTGCGCTCTGAAACCACTGTCGGTTAATTAGATGTTCGCAGCGGAATAATTTATAGATCTAATCTAAACATCTAATCATATGATCATGCATAATTGATAGAATCATGATATATAGTTTATAGAAATATACCTTTGATGCGTGACCCGGATCAGATCTGGTAGTAATGAATAATCGAGAGCCATACGTGTTGCTCCTCTACTTAGTCCACACGAGCCCGACTAGATCTCTTTACTTTCGACTGCTAGGACGAAAAAGACAAAGGGGAAGCAATCCAATTTCTAGATTAAAAGATGATTTCTTCCTCTTGGAGTTCTCACCGTAATATAGCAAAAGCCGTTTTAAAAGAGGAACAATTCTCTCTCTATTCACTTACGTTTTTTTGCAAATAAGTGAATCCTTTTTTATTAAATAAAATTTCATAATTAACCATTAATTATATATTATTTTATTTCACAAATAAATAATATTTCTTATTATTAATAATATCTAATAAGTATTAATTATAGATTATTTTATTTCACAATCTTAACTCCATAATTAACCATTAATTATATATTATTTTATTTCACAATCTTAACTCCATAATTAATCATTAATTATATATTATTTTATTTCACAAATAAATAATATTTCTTATTATTAATAATATCTAATATGTATTAATTATATATTATTTTATTTCACAAATAAATAATATTTATTATTATTAATAATATATAATATGTATTAATAATTAACCATCTTTCTCGTTTATCTAGTCGGTCAATTCTAAGTGTGTGACCTCATAGGACCTGATTATAATAGTTATAGGTTTAACCCATTAATCGTAGTTGACTTCTAGCAAAGCACTACGACTCCTAAAATAATCGGATTAAATTATATCTGTTAATTTGTCATATCCAAGTTTAGTCATTGCACATTAAATTAAAGGACACAATTCCTTTAAAAGGGAATCACGAAGAAATTTACGAGCGCCTCGTCATCAATCAAAACTGTCTAATTTGTCCGGTGAAGTTCAAAGGAAACAAGAGGGTAATTTGGAGATTGAAGGTGGACACGTTAAATGGGGGAGAATTCCTTTAACTAGGAGGAAGAGAAGGGAGATCAGGGGAGATTTCATTTAGTAGAGAGAACAAGCTAGAGAGAGGGAGGAACAAAAGATAACCCGTCGCCAATGTTGCTTTGAAGCTTGGAGAGATTTCCCAAGGCTAAGATCTAGGGATGTGTAAGGCTAGAGAGGATTTTTAAACGCTTGCTAGGATTGTTTTGAAGGTTCAGAACCTAAGGGAAAGTCTTCACTTTTACTTTAATCCAATGTTCTAATGAAAACTACACTTACTGAAAATTGAGTTCATAATACTTAGATTTTGTGTGTTTCATTGTTTGTATGATATGGATATGCCCTAAATGTTGTTTTCAATCCATTGACTAATTTGAGTCCATTATATTTCTACTAAATTTGAAAAGCCAAATTTGATGTAATCTAATGATGATGAAAATCAAGTTCAATGCCTTTGTTTGAGATATTTTGATTCATAATCGAGTGATAAATTTTAGAAGATATTAGTATGTTTATGAACATTTAGTTGATATTTAAAATGATTTATAAGGTTTTGAGGTTTCAATGTGTTCATCAGATTTTTGTAAGAATCAAGATGCAATGTTGATGAAATGGTAGATCGGTGATGTTAACATGGTTCTTTAATCCTTTTGATTATCCTCATATGTCAATTTCTAAGTTTGGTTGGAGGAATTTGTTCAAGTTGCAATGGGTCCTGATGTTGTTGTTGCATTGTTGATGCTTATGAACTGATCATGGTAGGTTTGTTCTTCTAATCCTATTAGATATTATTTGAGAATTGGTTAAGACTTAAGAGGTATGAGTTATGATCATTTTATTTTAGTTGGTTTGTTGCTGTGTGGATAAGAGCATGTAGGTCATTGTGTAAATACAACACAAAAGAAAATAAAATAAAGGAAAAGACAATCATCTAGAGTATCAAACTCAAGCTCCTTCTGTTGGACATCAGCTTCCTTAAACCGTCTAACCAAAGCAACTCATTGTTCAATCTGCTCGTGCATGAGGATATATTTAGTTTTTGGTTGATTTTGTATTTTCGAATTACTTGCATTTCGAGACCCTTTAATATATACTAAAAATTCTAAAATGGATAATTAAATATTTTCGAGCAATACTATAAAAGAATAATAGTTTAAGGCCTTGTTTGAAATATATTATTTTTTCCTAATTTTGATCTATCTCATTTTTTCCAGGTACTATTAAGATCACGCATCATCTACATGTATTCATATCGATTTACATATTTATTTTCTCATACCATGATGACAATCTAGACACATGTCCTAGGAACAGATTGGTACAAACCTTTAGTCCCTATGTTTAGATTTATCTTAAGACACATGTACTAAGATAGATTAAATAAACGAAGGGTAAAAGAAATATTTTGTGTAAAATGGCCAAAAGTTTATAATAGAGACCGTTCATTGATATCAAAAAGGTTTATGACTCAATCAAAGGGAAACTGATGTTCTTAAAGCATGATTATTTTAACTTATTTAAAATAAGTTAGAATACAAGAAATGAAGCAAAAATTGACCGTTAACAAGGTCAGGGGCCATAAAATGTTCAAGGATGTTAGAAATAATTATTTTGAAAACAAGCTTGGGCTCTTCTTCCTCGTGAACTTCATCCAGTGATGGCAAAGCCTTAGGCCAATAACTTCATGAGTGATGCTCCAATTCAGACAACTCCGAGAGGTTCATCCTCGTAGCGGTTCATTTCCTAGAGATTCCAATACATAAACATCGACGATGTATGGATCTCTTTCTTCAACGACGAACGCAAGATACAACTCTGATGATGAGTAGTGGACATCATTGAAGTTTGTCGACACGTCAAGTTAATTAATTATGTGAGAGGCTCCTTCACCTCATCGCGCTAGCTATGGTGAATGATGTACGAAATCAAACTCAAGAAAATCATTATCACCATCTTCCTTTGCCTATTAATATTTCAGCAATGACGGATTTTTCTCACAGAGTTTATTTCATCTCGACCTTAAATCAGATGACTTCATCACGCTTCGATCTGTATTTTCTCTAGAGAGCAAGAGCATCTGTGAATCATGAATTCACAACCTCTGTCTTCAATCAGCAACGATGAGCTCGTGAGAGAAAATTTTAACCTAACCTAGTTCTTTCTCTAGACTAACCACACATATCTCTAACTTAGCTAGATTCTATGAGGAAGGGGTAACCCAATCAATCAAACTATCCATCACATAGCAATATCATTAACTATAATGTTTATTATTTTACATTTTTCTCTAATATTTTTTATTGTGTGTAATTAATTTTCATTAATCAAATAATTTGATACTCTTAAAAAAAACTAAATACGGTATATATTATATGGAAGGTTGAAAAAGAAAAGTGAATAAGAGAAAGAGCACTACATTCTACCAATAAGTAAGCATATCACAAAAGTGATAAAAAGGAAATGTATAGATTGATTGATAGATCGATCATAGATAGATAGAGAGATAGATATGTCTTTATATAGTAATTAGGTTCATGCATGATAATATATATATTTATTCAAGGAGAAGATGAAATAACTTAGACATTCTTTCGTTGGTTGATGGGTTCCTTTTGTGCATTGAAGTAAACAGTTGCAACCTGAACCCCAAGCATAGGTGATGAGAGAAAGCTCTAGTGTTGAAGTTGGCCCTGGTTATGATATTTGGCTTCTCAATAGTTTGGTCAACATATTTGGACTGTCTAAATAGTATTAGAATATAACGGTGAATTCCAACAGCTGGGGATGGCTCCATGTATGACACTATCTCTTCTCCTGCATTTTTAGTTTACTCATAGTTCAGTAGGTGAGTGTAAGAATTCATTTTTTTAAGGTTATGAGTTTGAATCTTCCCACCTAGTACTCAATGCTTAGTTAGCTAATTAGATTTTAAGGTTACCAAACACGAAATTAACACACCTTGACCAGAATTGGTACCTCCGAGAATGTTGGTGACTATCCTAAAAGGATAAAATGAAACATTAGTATACATGGAATTGTTGAACTCTTCTTACTATATTGATTCAACCCTTGGCGAATCAATGAGATTGAATCCTCTGTTGTACGGACCCCTATTCTCGAGGGGACAAAACAATCATTTGAAACAAAAAAATTTTTTTTTTACTGGTTTTCCCTCACTCCTGTGAGAGGAAAATGAATCCCCATCAGGCGTTTGAGATACACAAAAAGATTCTATCACATTTTTATATGGGTTTGTAAGACTTAATATATTATTACCTATTACTATTGTTGCTTCTTTAATGTTTAATGCATTTTGATTGTAGAAATATGTAGTTAGGAATGCTTATTAAAACAAATCTTAATGGAATAATTGTTAAATAAAATCTTTAAATAAGATGTTCAAGACTTAAAGCTTGTTTGATCTTTGATTATTTGAGAATTTTTTTTTAAATTTTGTCTAACAAATCTTGTTTGCTAAAAGATATAAATTATTTGAGTTTTTAATTCGTTTAATTACTAAAAATATATTTTTTAATATTTAAAATTAATATAAAATAAAATATTAATATTTAATATTTTAATATTTTTAGTTAATCAAATAAGTGATTTAATATTTATAATAATAATGTAATGATATGTAGAGAATTTCTAAAAAAGATTTGTGTTGAAATTATTTTCTAAATTTCTTTACGGGATCATTGCACGGGATTAAAATAAATAATTAATTTATAAAATGGTGTCGTATAAACCAAATTTTAAAATAATTAAATTACGAATTATTTAAATAAAAAATATAAATATTAATAATTAGACAAATTAAATAAACCAAACCAAATAAATAATTAAAAAATATATTTTTTGGTTATATTATTGATTTATTTATTTTATAAGAATATGAAGGAATCAAACATGACTTAACTTAAATGCTAATCATGAGGTGGTGCAAGCTATTGATGGAGGAACCAATTCCAATACTACCCACCTTTCAAATAATTTTTCACAAAATACCCACATTTTTATTGCAATTCCTATTCTCAAATTAACCGTCTCTCTTTCTAAATCATTAATTAACATTTTAATTACACATCTTCCACACTAATCCACTAATTACTTTATTTTATATATATATATATAATTAAAATTAATAATACATATATTAAATAAAATATATTACATAAATATTAAAATAATATATATTTTATTTTTACTTAATTTTATAAATATAATATATATGATTAAAAATAAACATTATAAATTAAATAATTCAAATAAATATTATAATCTAAAATAAAATACATTATATACACCTTTAATATTATATATTAAAATAAAATAAAATATATTATATTATATTATATAAATATTAAAATAACACATTGAGTTTATTTTTACTTCATTTTATAAATATAATATATATATATATAATTAAAACTAAACCCACTAAATTAAATAATTAAAATAAATATTATAAACTAAACTAAAATACATTAATTATCATATGGAGAATAACCTCCTACATTCATTTGTGTAATTCCAAAGGTTGCAATATAGAAATTAATTTGTACACATTATCGAATAGAACCATTTACACCTTAATGAGTATTACATTGTATTTGTTACATGAAATTAAATTTTACATTCTCCCACTTGGTCCATTTGTATAATATTTATCTTAAAAAAAAGACAAATATAGGAATTATGGTGTAACGCCAAAAATCGACTCTTCTAGAGAAGAATTTCGTTACTCGATAGTCGCGTCCCATAATTCACCTTCCTCTCGAGTGAGAAGAGGAACCAAAATGGTAGGTGTGGCTAGAGTGCATTTAAAAACATCGATTTAGACTAGTTTTGATTTTTGTAGATTCATCACCGGAAAGAAAATATTTTACGTGTTCAAACAGTTTTAGAAATTATGTTCTTCGTTCGGTGCTTGGTTACACGTAGGGATGAATCTAGGTAGGGGCTCGAGTGGGCTGAAGCCCACCCCAAATTTTTTTTTACGTTTAAAATATGACATTACCCACTAATTTTAAAAAAATTCAATAGAATTCACTATTTTATTTATTTAATTATTAAAAAAAATGGTAAAACTTACATTTATTTACCAATTTTATCCAAAAATTTTTCGTTTCTTACTTTAGCCCACCCTAAAATTT
This sequence comes from Impatiens glandulifera, assembly GCF_907164915.1. NCBI lineage: Eukaryota > Viridiplantae > Streptophyta > Magnoliopsida > Ericales > Balsaminaceae > Impatiens > Impatiens glandulifera. The sequence goes on along the minus strand of NC_061862.1, from coordinate 37,640,433 downwards.
GTTTAAGCACACATTACCACCGAATCCTGGGTCCGTCCCCGGTTACACGTGATAAATGGCTACCGCGCCATGTTTCACATGCCTCTCACTTGACAATTTTTACTTTACACTTTTGACCATTTCAAATAATATTATTCATCACCTTATTTATTTATTCAATCATAGACATGCGTCTAAAAATAATCTAAGCTTAAATACGTGTATCGTTTTGTATTTCTAGGACATGTGTCTATATCATGGTTCTAAATTTAAAATGTAACGAATAAAATAAATGATAGTACTTGTTATTGAGAAATGTAAGTATAGAACAAAATTAAAAAGTTAGTTTAAACAGAATTCAAACAAACTTGCTTAGGTATATATTTTTTTTATTAGAAATCATTTTGTAATTTATATATATATTTTGTGCTTTTTTAAAATAATGTTTTCTGAATTTTTAAATTTAAATAAGGCCGTTTAATATAAAAAAAATACGTAGAAGAAAAAATAACCAAATGGAGCAAATCAATCTAGCTTTAATCCAGGTGGTCAAGGAGTTGGCGAGAAACTTTAACGACGAGTTAGTTCGGGCAGGTGCATCTAAGAAAGTTGAGGGATTGAAAGTAACATGTAAAGCTCATTAGGCAATCCAGAAATGGTGACAGTTGGGGGATTGAAAGTCATGGAAGTCTCTGATCAAAAGCCAAACCCGTGTAAGTAAAAGTTCCAATCGACGCAAAACTAACAGTAAAACCCAAAATCTCGCTTAACCTAAAATTCAAATGAGGGAGATAATCTCTAAAATAAAGCCGACAATTTTATTTGAGTACCTAAAATTCAAATGAGGGAGATAATCTCTAAAATAAAGCCGACAATTTTATTTGGTACTCAGATCGATGGTTAGACTTATGATATTTAATTAGTAACGGACAATTGTTTAATTAATTCTTGTGCCTAATCTATATAAAATTCTTACAAAATCATTTTTCTAACAAAAAAAAAAATATGTGACTTTCTAGTAAATATAATTTTGATGTTTGGAATAAAAAGAATTCCACATGCACTACCTCAAATACCCCCAAAAAGATTAATCAAATAGACAGAGAAATCATTACCAAGGTGTACAGCTCATTAGGCAATCCAGAAATGGTGACAGTTGGGGGATTGAAAGCCATGGAAGGCTTGATGTTGCAGCCATTAGTAACATGCTTGGTTGCATAGTGGACATTCATGGCTGTTGTGGGCACAAATGGATCCACCACATCTCCAATTATTTTACACATGATCAGAGGATTTAACGAACTAGCAGCCATCTGAGAGGAGAGAAATTAAAACAGAGAAAGAAATGAAGAGCTGATGAAGATAAGAGGAGGCTATAGAACTAAGTGAAGGATATTGGTATATAAATATATAAATAAATAGATGGACAATTGGAGTAGATGAATGGGTTAAAATATGGGAAAGAACAATGTAAGAGAGAGTTGGCCAATTGTATTTACCTTTCTAATATTTTTTTTATTGTAAATCTTAATTTAAGAGTTAAATTTCTTACTTTAACCATTAAATATTTATATAATACTTTAGTTTTCTCCGTCCATAAATTCATTTGGACAGCATATAGGACACATCACCATCAACTCAACAGACATAAATTATTCAGAAAAATAGACCAGACAGAAAATTTTAACATGACAGATGTAAAATAAATATAAGTATTCTAATTTTCTCCGCTCATAATTTAACATAAATTTTCTAACAAGATAAATTTTCAAAGGAAAAATGTTAAAAGTAACAAATATTAGATAAAACAAGTACATTAATTTTCACTGTCCATAGATAACATAATGTGTCATAAATTACTAAAAAAACAGCTTACAGAAAAATATTAAATAACAAATATCAGGTAAAGAAAAAAACTGTTCAAATAGAAAATGTTAAAATAATAAAGTATTATAATTTTTTACTCTAGTAAATGTTATAGTAACAAATATCATATAAAGAAAAGTACTCTAGTTTTCTCAATCATAGATAACATAATTTATCATAAATTAACTAGAAAAACAGTTCAGACGGAAAATGTTACATCAACAAAAATTGGATAAAGAAAAATACTCTAGTTTTCTCAATCATAGATAACATAATTTGTCATAAATTAACCAGAAAAACAGTTCAGAAAAAAAATGTTAAAATCTTTTTATACATGATCTTATTTGAAATTACTCCTTACACATTTTTTTTGTTTAAATTTACTCCCTAAACATTCAAAATATTATAATACGGTTAATTGGTATATCTATTTTTTATTTTCTAAATTTTATTGTGGGAAAATCTCTCACCTCTATCTTCAGATTATTTCTTCAGCTTCATTCTTAACGACGACGCAACTGTTCCACTTCATTTACAGACAATGATGTTTAGACGAAAAAGATGTTGCAGACGACAACGATGTTACAGACGACAACGATGTTACAGACGACAACGATGTTACAGACGACAACGATGTTACAGACGACTCTATCTAAATTATTTAGATAGAATACTTTTATAATAATAAAGTTTTTACATTTTTTTCTTTGTAATATGTTATTACACATGTTTTCAAGATAATAGTGAAAATAGTAATTTGCTATCATAATTCGAATGTAATTGCAACAAATTCAAAATGGTTAAATTAACCAATTTATTCATAATTAACTCTATAAAAAAACATAAATAATGCAACTTTTAGTTCACCTCGAACCTCAATCTCTAATTTGTACTAAAATTTAAACCAATTATACACAAGTTTAAATCAATTAGAAAATATATATTCAAAATATAAAAATATATTAACAACTAACTAATGTTGAAAAGTAGCTAAATAAATATCATCAAATGAAGTATAAAACATAACATCTTTATACTCGAAACACAAGACAAAACACAAGACGCATGCATAACAAATAACAAAGACAATGAAACTACTTACATTGACTTCAAACCAACATGAATAAGTGAAATAACTATGATGTTAAGAATACCCTTATCCTACATCACTGGAAAATCTAACTCTTCAACATTATTGTTTGATCTCTAAAAACTTAAAAAATAAATATGATACAAAGAACATTGAGTTTATCATGTCATATAAAGGTTAAAATCAAAACCATCTCGTAATATGCATTTTATTTGATCAGAAAAATAACATATAATGTGAGACATTAATACTCTATTCTACTACCCTAAAGATTCTAAAAGGATATAAAACATGTGTGTTTTGTCCCTAACTGATATTTGTTGATCAACATCCTCCAATAATAATTTGCAAATAACAAAGAAACACTTGCGTACTTGGAAATTTTCACAAACATTCAAACTATAAAGTCCATCAATCAATGTATGTTCATGATTTTATTTGTGATTCTCATACTCAAGGAAAACAAATTAACAAATAATCAAAATAACATACCTTATGTTATAATAATCGGTAACCCACCCACAAATTCATCTCTACAATCATAACACATCACCCATTTTCTACTAATATTTATTTTCTTTTATTTAATCATTTTATGTGACTAGTATAAATTATGTGCATTATTTAGTTTACAATTTTTGTATGATAAACATGGAAAATGGAGAACACTATCAACACTTTTTTTTAAAATGAAGAAAACTATTGCCAACAATTGTTTTTGGTCACTTAGGTTTAGGGCAATGGTTGGGGAGAACCTTTTGCAAAATCTTTAAAATAAAATCATTTTAATGATTCTAAAATCTTTATGAATATTAAACTGAAAAGCGGAAGCGTGATTGAATCGAGCACTTACCTACAATCATTGTTTGTCACTAGAAAATTGGCCGATGAACCTTAGAGTGTCATAAGAAAATTGGCGATGAACTTTAGAGTTTCTGCCACGAATGGCGTCTTTAATAGAACCTCCAAGAGTCCTTAGAGATTCTTACACCTTAACTCTAAAGACTTATTTGTTTAATATAAACAACTCCCTCTCCCTTAAAATGACATTATGGAGATTATTGTAACCATACAATTAAATTTATAAATTTAATTACAATGTATTAAAATACTTTAAATATCATATGGAGAATAACCTCCTACATTCATTGTGTAATTCCAAAGGTTGAAATATACAAATTAATTTGTACACATGATCGAATAGAACCATTTACACCTTAATGTGTATTACATTGTATTTGTTACACTAAATTAAATCTTACATTCTCCCACTTGGTCCATTTGTATAATATTTATCTTAAAAAAAGACAAATATAGGAATCATGGTGTAACGCCAAAAATCGACTCTTCTTGAGAAGATTTTTGTTACTCGATAGTCGCGTCCCATAATTCACCTTCCTCTCGAGTGAGACGAGGAATCAAAATGGTACGTTTGGCTAGAGTGCATTTAAAAACATCGATTTAGACTAGTTTTGATTTTTTTAGATTCATCACCGAAAAAAAAAAATTTTACGTGTTCAAACAATTTTAGAAATTATGTTCTTCGTTCGGTGCTTGGTTACACGCATGGATGAATCTAGGTAGGAGATCGAGTGGGCTGAAGCCCATCCCGAATTTTTTTTTACGTTCAAAATATGACATTACCCCCTAATTTTAAAAAAATTCAATAGAATTCACTATTTTATTTATTTAATTATTTAAAAAAAATGGTAAAACTTACATTTATTTACCCATTTTATCCAAAATTTTCTCGTTTCTTACTTTAGCCCACCCTAAAATTTGTTTAAGCACACCTTACCACCGAATCCTGGGTCCGTCCCTGGTTACACGTGATAAATGGCTACCGCGCCATGTTTCATATGCCTCTGACTTGACAATTTTTACTTTACACTTTTGACCATTTAAAATAATATTATTCATCACCTTATTTATTTATTCAATCATAGACATGCGTCTAAAAATAATCTAAGCTTAAATACGTGTATCGTTCATGTGTCTATATCATGGTTCTAAATCTAAAATGTAATGAATAAAATAAATGATAATACTTGTTATTGAGAAATGTAAGTATAGAACAAAATAAAAAAGTTAGTTTAAACAGAATTCAAACAAACCTGCTTAGGTATATATTTTTTTTATTAGAAATCATTTTGTAATTTATATATATATTTTGTGTTTTTTTAAAATAATGTTTTCTGAATTTTGTTTTTTTTTTTGAATTTTTAAATTTAAATAAGGACGTTTAATATAAAACGGGCAGGTGCATCTAAGAAAGTTGAGCAAGTTTCAGGAGCGGGATTAACAAGGAAGGCATTTCGGGTTGAAAACATAAATGCTCTTAGCGTAGATGTTCTGGGATTAATATATTTAGAGAATCATATGAAGGTCATGAGTTCAAATCCTTTGTTGGTGTATTCATTTTGAATTTTTTTTGAAATAGAGGAAGTGCTCATATAATAGACATATACATGTATTTAATAAAATAATAGTGCACTGGAACATTGGTTCCATATGTAAATGTGTGGATGGACAATAGGCTCCTTCTTCAAATTCCACCACTATTTTTTTTTTCTTCTGAGAGTTAGTTTGCAGTTATTCACTCGGCCATTCAAGATTTTTTTTTTTTGGCTTTGAATCGATCCCAGTACGATCTTAAACCAGCCTACAATGCAAAAAGCTGCTTTCCAATCTTATCTTAAACACAATGCAATCATTAACATAAAACTTAAGAATTATAAATAAGCTAAACAGTGATTTTTAAAAGCAAAATTTTGGAAAATTTTCTTTAGCATCAGTCATTCCAAAAATACTATAAAATAACTCATTTACCATAGTCATAACAAGTCAACAATAACTTAGACCAATACCAAAAACTGAAACATGTAGAACCATCTTGTAAAGAAAATTTTAAATCATTTATTTTCTAATTCATTTGAATGATCCTAATCATGTAAAGCTACATTAAGAATGAAAGTGATTTGGGGGCTTATATAGTTTGCAAATTGTTTCAAATCAATTTGCAATTTATACCACTTACAATGGAGATCTCCAACTCCAAAACTAAGAAAAGCAGCAAAAGCTTCAAGAACATCAACAATGGCCGCTCTTCCTTTTCTCTCTCCAAAAAAAACTTTCCTTCCTTTTTCTCCCTCACTCGATCTTTTTATCTAACTGTTTCCTCGTGAGCCTCGTGATCCTCGCGTCTCCATCATTGTTTGTCTTTTGAGACCAGCAACTGGATTTTTCCGAAAGATGTTTTTCCAATGGTGTTATGGAGCATCATGTTGGAATTATTTCCAATATTTGGGTACATATATAATTTAATAATTGTATATTAGTTTTTATCATAATAAAGATTAAAGCCCAAATAAAGTGATCTATTAAAGTATAAAGGTTATGGGCTTATTTGGACATCTATAATAAATATGGGGACATATTTGTGTAGAAGCAGAAATACCATTCATTATTTCGTTGATGGGCCGAATAATAAATGGGTATATTAGGGCTAGGTCCCCAACTCATATAGATAGCCAGCCTATTTGTTTCTCTCATCGAACAATAAGGATTTAGTTCATCTCTCAAGAACTCTCAAGAAGGCTATCGATATAGGGTTGGAAGTCTTAAACCCCACCCACATCAAACATTCCGATCCAGGTCCAGATCCAGAACGAGAAGATCCACATTCAGATTCAAGTCCAGATCCAAGAACAAGAATAAGAGAATAACGAAGAACGGCTTAATGAACCGTTCTTCATTAAAGATCCAGGTACGTTTCCGCAATTACAGTTTATCTCGATTTATTGACATAGAGAATTAAGAATATAAATTTAAGGATTAAAGATCTAGACTAAAGATTCTAACACATCAGACAAAGAGGAGATGGACAAGCGGGGATGAAAGGGAAAGAGGGTCTGGATGCTTAGCTGACACCTAGCTAGTCCCTGTTTGTCTGAATTCTTTTGGGGTTTGGGCATTAGTGCCTAAGCCTTGTTTACTTTGTTATATATATATATAATGAAAAACCAAAAGGCAATTCATTTAAAGTCATTTTAATTTTTTTGGTTATTAATAATATTTAAATAAATAAAATTGAGTCCAAATTTTAATTATAGATAGGGTAAAAATGTGAGTGTCTACCCATGGAGATAAGTCCCTATTTTAAATGAGATATTATCTTTCATATATTATTATAAATATAATCTATCGTCACTTTCAAACTTAATGAATATGCCATAGGTTTATTCAAGTCCAAATTTAATAATATTTTTCAAACAAAGTCTCATTCAAACTTTATTATCCTTAAAATTTTTAATTGGCATGTCTTTAGTCAAATGATCAATTATCACTAACTAGACTAGCATTTATCCCGTGCATTTGCACGAGTAAAGATATAAAAACTATGAAAAAATATTACGGTAAAAATGTGATAGCAATTTTATTTTTATTTTTAACCATTTTAAGTTTATGGGCGGGTCAACCCACAATCCGTCTCAAAAGTCCATTACTCTCACGTTGCAGAACGATCTCTAAAACATTTGATATAGTTTGATTCCTCAACTCATTTAGTTTAACCTCTAGAGTCCACTTCTTCCCCATACTACGAGTGAAAGGGAAAATATAAAAACTACCATTAAAGTATTCCATACAAGACTTACTATATCCATATGAATTATGTCTCATATCTCTATAATTATGACGGAATTCTTTCATTATTTCTCACTAATAATAGTAAAATCTATAGCTCGGAGTCAAAAGAGAATTATGACCGATTAAAAACTATTGATGAACCACCGTGTTCATCAAATTTGGTGTTGAATTTAAAATATAAAGTGTTATTAGCCTAGTTGGTTAAAAGTTGACTTTTTTTTGTTAGGTTGCAATTTCGAACCATACCTATAATATTTTTAATTTTATTTTTAACCGTTTTAAGTTTATGGGCGGGTCAACCCACAATCCGATCCAAGTATCCATTTACTCTCACATATATATCCAAATTAACCACAGCTCTCGATCCGGCACTCCGAACACTATAAAAATTAAACACCATTATATATATATATCTATATTGGTTAGTTAAAAAGTTGAACTTATATTGTTAAAATGTCTCCCGTTCATCAAATTTGGGGTTGAATTTAAAATATAAAATGTTATTAGCCTAGTTGGTTAAAGGTTTGTACTTGTTTTGTTAGGTTGCAAGTTTGAACCATAACTATAACATTTTTAATTTTATTTTTAACCGTTTTAAGTTTATGGGCGGGTCAACCCACAATCCGACCCAAGTATCCATTTACTCTCACATATATATCCAAATTAACCATAACTCTCGACCCGACAATCTAGACACTTTAAAAATTAAGCATCATTATATATATATATTATTTAGTTAAAATGCTGAAATTATATTGTTAAAATGTCCCGCGTTCATCAAATTTGGTGTTGAATTTAAAATATAAAGTGTTATTAGCCTAATTGGTTAAAATGTTGTACTTGATTTGTTATATTGCAAGTTTGAACCATACTTATAGCTTTTTAATTTTATTTTTAACCGTTTTAAATTTATGGACGGGTCAACCCACAATCCAACCCAAGTATCCATTTACTCTCACATATATATCCAAATTAACAACAACTCTCGACTCGGAAATCCTGACACTTTAAATAACAAGCAATCATTATATATATATGATTCGAATCAAATACAGTTTACACACACTTAGCTCACTATTGAACAAAACACTTTCTGTTCAATTACAAGATGAAGAATATCACTCAGCTAAAGGTGTTTTGATTCTAGCTCTCTCTTGATTCACACACAGTACAATCAGAAAGCAGCTTCACAGTATGAATATTCAAAGGCTTGAATTCTCTCAAGATTGGCAAGTTCGTAAGGTTAGCAGTTGTGCTTGTTAAGGCAGATTGTCCGTTGTCCTTTGGATTTGTTAAATACAGAGTAGGAGCTAACGGTCAAATCTTCAAGAATGATACGTGGCACTCTTCCATTGGAAAGCCTCCATTGTACACAACAGGCCCTGAGCACAAGGATCGTGGCCGTACATCACTGGTAGTGCGCCGAATATTCCATCAGGGATGTACCTACAAAATAAGTAATGTGAGGAAAATTCTCTTACGTGGCATTCTTTAGTTGGTTGCATATAGTTGTTGTACTAATCTTCACTAGAAAGTGGAGCAGGAGTAGGGTACAACTATAGCACATGGGTAGGTGAAATGCTAGATTCAAGTGTACTGCTTAAATTAAGCATTAGACGTATTTCAGTTAGACGGATTATAAAATCAGTCTAATGAAATCACACATCTCCTTTAAATAAAAATGTCTATTAGACCGCCTGGTCTAATAGAATTAGACTTATGTCTAATTGCAATAAGAATTAGATGGTACGTCTAACTCCACTGAGTTATACTACACGTCTAATTCCGGTTCTACCTCAGACTTGTCTGAAGGAGTTAGACGCACGTCTAACTTTCACTATTTAGACCACACGTCTAATTATTCAATAACCATTAGACGGTACGTATAACTCCACTGAGTTAGACTACACGTCTAATTCCGGTTCTACCTCAGACTTGTCTGAAGGAGTTAGACGCACATCTAACTTTCACTAATTAGACCATACGTCTAATTATTCAATAACCATTAGACGGTACGTCTAACTCCACTGAGTTAGACTACACGTCTAATTCCGGTTCTACCTCAGACTTGTTTGAAGGAGTTAGACGCACGTCTAACTTTCATATATTAGACTACACGTCTAATTATTAGTCTATTAGACTACACTTCTAACTCCGATGAGTTAGACTATACGTCTAATTCCGAATATATTAGACTTACGTCTAATTCTGTGTATTCATTAGACTTACGTCTAATTCCGTGTATCTATTAGACCATCCGTCTAATTACACGTCTATTAGACTACACGTCTAACTCCGATCAGTTAGACTATACGTCTAATTCCATGCATTCATTAGACTATACGTCTAACTCCGATGAGTTAGACCGTACGTCTAATTCTATGCATTGAATGCCAAAATCGGTTTAATGACCCTCATTAGAGCCAAGTCTTATGAAATATTGTTTCAATACACCTGCATCAAAACTCATAAGTCATTTCATCATCAAAATCTCAGTGGTTAAATTATTTCAACACTTAGTCAAAATAATTTGACCCAACAATTTCCCCTTTTTTGATGAAGTAATTGGAAACCTGCATATATATATATATATATCAAAATATGCATTCATCATAAAAATAAACAAAACCCTTGTTCACTTACATCATACATCCAAAACCAATATTCGAAAAACCATCAAGGAAACATTGTTCGATAAAAGTATAAGAAAAGAGATCATTGTTTTTCCCTTTTAACTCGAGGATCGGTTTGACTCATTTCTTGACTGGGAAGCATGTTGAGATAAGGATGATAGCCGCGACCACCACGACCGCCTGCACTTGATCTTCCACCACGTTCACTAGCACTGGCACGTCCACCTTGATCAACATTGGAAAGTCTACTCCGGCCACCACCACTTCGACCTCCACCTCTCTTGGTTGGCCTAGGATTGACATCTGTGCTTGGGGCTTGCCTGGATCTAGTGCCGGTTGACACACCATCATTTCTTCTACTTGACTCGCCTTGAGCGGGTCGAGGTTGAGCACCTTCAGCATTGGCCATTGCATTCTCCTTTGCTTGAAACTTCCTTGCATTGGAGTCAGCAAACTCTTGTCGTTCGTTGTCATTTCTACTCATGCAACCCTGAATTTCCACCATCTGATTCTTCACCAGACTGAATTCTTCCAAGGTTTCCTTGTGGCGTTCATCATTGATTTGCCTTTCAATGTCCATTAATTCAGTTTGACGATTGATAAGTTGCTTTTCAAACTTTGAGTAGTTTATATTTAAGACATGAGTCTCATACGTATTCTTCTTCAAGGTATTGTCTAACTCTTTGAGAACTCTGAGAATTTCAGCAAAGTCCTTTCTTTCTTCTTCCTGATTATTCAAGGACTTCATCATGCTCTTCTGAAGAGATGAGAGCACCGAAGACATAGATTTTAACATCTTGTTGCCACCATCAGATGTTCCTTCATGAGATGAGATCTCTTCAGACTCTGCTCCCATACTCTGAATTGGCTCAAAGTTTGTGTGAATCTACAAGGATTGTTCTGGTTGGTTCATTTTGGCTTTCCTAGCAGCTTCATCTTGCTCTTCTTCTTCAATTTCTTCTTCAGCTCTCTAAAATCTCTCAAATAGATTTCCAGAGTAGTGAATAGGAATGTTGATGTTTTCATGAACATTTCCCACAATGGTGTCGGGAAATAGACGGGGCTTGACAAAAGTTGCTTGTTGATCCTGTTCCTCCTCAGATGAGGAAATTTCTTTTTCAACATTCTTCTCTTTGGAGGGTTCCCCCTCAGATCTGACGGTTTCTGGCTGATTAACCTCGGCCACTTTTCTTGAACAACCTTTGTTCTCGCAACAGGGGTCAACATCTCATTTTCTTCAATAGGAGCTTGAATAGCCTCCTCAATCACTTCTTCCAAAAGAACTTCTTCCTCATTTATCTCAAGAGCTTGTTCAGGCTCTTGGACAATCACTTCTTCTTCTTCATTCGGAAACTCCTGAATAGGTTGATCTAGAATGCGTCGCTCTTCGGTAGAAAGATTCCCGAATTCGATCAGGAGAGAAACATCTAGCTCATCAGCATCATTCTCAGCATCTGGAATATCCATAACTTCATCATCATTTAGAGGTTCTGCGCCAGAACAATCGGCGCCATGAATATATCGACAAGCCACAAAGACATAACTATCCAAAATGTCGTTCAGCTTTTTCAAAACCTTCATTTCCACTTCAGATCCTTTCTCAGCAGGATTGAAGTTTGCCTTCCTAGCTTCGAAGATTGGAAAGAGAGCTTTTCCATATATGCAAGCTTCCACTAGATCTCTTCTCTTCAGAGCCTCAGCAACCTCTGAAGTTCTTGCCCATTTAAGAACCTTCTTTTCATTGGCAACCCTCTTCTTCCATTCTTTAGTTTTAGCAGAGTTTGACAAAGAATCGTTGTACTTGGAAGACAGTCTTTCCATGGACCAAGATTCATAAATCTCCAGTTTCTCGGCTGTAAGAGCTTTACCTTGCTCTAAAATGAGGTCAACAATCCCTGTTGCCTCCGATACCTTTTCAGGAGCTTGAATTGCAATATCTTTACCTTTTCCAACAACCTCTATGGGTTTTGAAGCATGTCTTGGTTCACCGATCACGATTCCACTTGCATGTCTTCTGGAACGCATCAGTTCAAACGCAAATTGTGGTTTCTTATAGAGCTCAGTAGGAAGCTCCATATGAACAACTTTCCCAGCTACCAATGAATCTTTAGGAACTGGAACGGAAACTTCTAGTTCAGCAGATTGACCAGCAACAAGGGTAAGAACAGCCCCTTGTTCTGGTTGAGATGACTCTGTAGCACCGGCGGCTACAAGATCAGTTTGAACGACAGGAGACTCAATCCTGTCAACAGTTTCATCATTTGGACCGGCTGACTCAACAGCAGGTCCTTCAGCAGATTTTCTCAAAGGAGAAAATACAGATTCGGCTTGTTCCACTATGGGAACATCAAATTTAGGCACAGAGGCCAAAGATTTGGAAGACTTTACCTTTATAGATTTAGACGCGCGGGGCGCCCTTGTCTTCTTCTCCTTTGAGGCACAGGACCTCGAAGGTTTCCTCAAAAAGGTTGAGGGAGTGAATAATGAAGACATTGGGGTTGCAGCAAGTATGCCTGGACCTTGCTTCAACCTTGAATCGACAGATTCAGAGTCCTTCTTGTTTGGACTTATCAGACTGGAGGAACTGGCCTCCGATTCATTCACCGTTTTCGTTCTCTTTGCCCCTGTTGACAGAACAAAAACAGAGGGCTTGGATCGGGTAGAAGGTTTTCCACTAGTTTGGTAACTCGAAGCACCAGATGCAGATTCAAGGTTACTCTTCAATCTCATAAGAGTGTTAGCCACCGTAAGAGTAGTAAATACTCTTGGAGAGTTGATCTACACCGGTTCACCAACAGGAATCCCCAAATGCTTCAACAGATGACTCAGCTGAGCCGCATATGTTATACTTTCCTTGTTTGTCTGATTGATAGAAAAGCACAAGTTTTGGAAAAGGGTATGAGCCTAGTTTAACTAGATTTCCTTTGAGATAGCACACATTTAGTCAAAATGGTCTTGACTATAGAGATGGAAAGAGCCAGATTTCCCTTGTAGCGCCTTTGCCACCACGTCGTTCAACAGAATGAAGTGCGGTTTGAAGACCTTCTTGAATCCATTCACATGGATCGTCGAACTGTCGGCAGAAAAAGTTGTCTTCATCTCCTCCATGATTTTTGAAGAGAGGATCAAGTCGAATATATGTCCCTCCGTAGGAAGTTCAAAGAACTCTGCATAAACTACTTCATCGAAAGAAAACTCCATTCCGTTGAGGCTTGCTACAATGGAATCATCCACCATAGTTGCAGTTTTGAAGAACTCGCGAACTTCTTTTTCATAGAATATGAACGGTCCGCCTAGATACTTCTTTAACCTAGAATATTCTAGGGTTTGGAACATCTTCACCACCTTCGGTTGATCGAACGTGTATACCGATAGAAAATCCACCTGCAAAGTACAGTGACCGAGAGTGATTTTCTTCACCATTTTCGAAAGAATATGAACCGACACAGGATTTCAGAGAGATTTAGTGAGAGAAATGCAAAGAGAACTAGGGTTCTTAAGAATTTTGAAGGATTGAAAACTTTCAAATTCATGCAGTAATGTCCTTATATAGATGGAAGAGGGAAATACAGAATAACTGTCTATTCTAGGGGTATGGCCCATTAATAAATGTTAGACGTCCTTTTTCAAGAAGTCATCATTAAAAATGAGGGTATATCAGTCATTTTCTCTAAACTTGAAAGACACGTGTCTTCATGTTAATAAGAGATGACAGTTTGATATTTTGAGCGGGAAAAGTAAATAACTCTCAATCGTGGGACAACTGTCCTTGATTAGTCTAATCGGCACGTAGTTTGACGTTTTTCTTACTCCATAAATCCATATAACAAAACGTCTATTAGACGGATGAGTCTATTAGACGCATACGTCTAATTCCGTGTTATAAAAATCCGTCTAATGTCTATTAGACGTGTATGTCTAATTCTGCATAAACACCACGTGTTAGATGTGTGTTGATTAGACGTGAGCATCCTTTTGCTCGTGACGTAAAAACGTTTAACGTCTATTAGACGTGTCCGTCAAATTGCGTAGGTATAACACCTCAACATATAGACTTATATGAATGGATCTGGAGCAAAAATACGTCTAAGTACACACTGTTTCTTTTAGACACCCTTGTCTAGTTAGACTGATTAAGGATATTCGTCTAAAGAGTATTCTTACTTCCAAAGTAATTTTCCCTCTCAGTATGTATATGGACATAGGAATGTAACAAATAATTTTTGTGGTCCAAAGACCAAAAATATTTTTAACAAATAAAAACATTTATTCTACTAAAATGGCAAATGCCATTGTTGATCTTCCAGGCGGTGTACTTAGAGGAGTACTCTTCTAGCTTCCTTCCTGCAATCCTCCTGCATCACCTATAAAAGGAACTATTTACACATTTTGGTACCCATACTTAATTGGGCCCTCGATCAATTAGTCCCTTAGGAATCCATATCTGAGTTATTCTGATGGACTTCTCATTTTGTGTTGTGATTAATGCATAAGATTTTGACTTAGCAGATGATTTCCTGCTAGCCACTAATCCTTTAACTTTTGAAGAAGGTTTTCTTTTAAAACACCTTGACTTAGAGTCAGGTTTTAGATTGTCAATCATGTTAGTTGCTTCTAGCTTATTCTTAAGCCAGCAACAGTAGGCGGAACATAGACTATTTCATTTTTGAAAGCCACTTCTTCATGAATGGGATCAGATTCAATATCAGTTACACCTCCTTTGACAAAACTTATTGGCTTAAGTTTGTCATATGATTTTGACTTTTTGCATGACAGGTTAGGGTCATTGCTATCAAATCCCAATCCGGATCTAGATCCAGCAGGTTTCAACATGCTGATCTGATATTTGACAGCATCTCCAAACCTTGTCCATGCACAGACAACATAGTTTAAACTTTTGTTTCCAGATGAAAGAGTTTGAATCTGTTCTTTGATCATCTCATTCTCAGATGAGATCTCTTCAATCTTCTTTTCAAAATCATTTAACTCTTCACCTTTAGACAGATTTGGTTTATTTACATCTGATGAAGATTTAGTTTCATTTAGGGATTCTGCTAGCTTTCTATACTCGATGACCATGTCATCTAGTGCAGCTACCAGTTGTTCCCTTGAAAACCATTCGGAAGAGAAGTCAAATACCTCAGTCTCCTGAGTTCTTTCTTCATCTTCTCTTGCCATGAAGCATGCCACCTCCTCTTCATCACTTTCACTGGATGAAAAATAGGAGCCACGACTGCTTCCTCTGTTCTTCCCGTCACCAGCCATAAGAGCCTTCAGCTCTTTTCCATCATCCTTGGCATCTTCACGCTTTGGCTTCTAGCATTCCGATGCATAATGACCTTTAATACCACAGTTAAAACAAGTAACATTAGCTTTAGATTTTCTATTATAATTAGAATTTGAAGAGTTTGAGTTAGAGTTGCTCTTCTTCATGAAGTCGCCAAACTTCTTCACAAAGAGAGACATGGCATCGCTGCTCAGCTGCTGAGCTGCAATCTTCACGTCCGGAGCGGTTGGTGGCTCTTCAGCAATCACTAGCACCTTAGCAATGATAACGGACATGGGTTGATCTTCTTCCATCCTACAGTTCAGCTCGAACTCATAGGCCTTGAGGTCAGCAAAGAGATCAAAGAGAGAGATCTTATTAAGATCTTTGGATTCTCTCATCGCCATAATCTTTATGTCCCATTCTCTTGGAAGAGCACGCATGACCTTAATAGCAAGCTCCCGGTTGCTATAGGTCTTGCCTAGGATAGACAGAGAGGAGATAATCTTGTTGAATCTGGTGTCGAAATCGTTCATTGTTTCACCAGGACGCATCTTGAAGCTGTCAAAATGTTGAGTGGCAACCATGATCTTGTTTTTCTTGGTTTGTTCGTTGCCCTCACACAGTTGAGTGAGTCTGTCCCAGACCTCTTTGTAGTATCGCATTCGATAATGTAGTTGAACATACTGTCATCGAGAGATCTGTACAGAACATCGAGAGCCATGTTGTTGAGGTTGTTCTGCCTCTTTTCATCAACGGTCCAGTCAGCCTTCTCCTTATCAATCTTGTTAGGACCTTCTGTGACAACGCTCCACATGTCATCATGAAGAGAAGAGAGATGAGCACGAACTCTTTTCTTCCAGACAATGTAGTTTTCTCGAGAGAAAGTTGGAATGGTTGTAGCATTGATATCTTTGGATATGGTCGACATATTTCAGGAAAGGCTTGAGAATAGAAATATGGTTCTGATACAAATTGATAGGATCGGCTTTATCGATAGAGACGTGGGTCTGGCTAAGGATAAAGGCTTACGAAAAACGGTTTGAAAGAAATCATGTTAAGGATTTAATTCGCTTTCTATTCTACGCAAACACTTGTCAACACTTGAAACAGATTCAAGGCGGAATTGTTTACTTGGGTTTGAAGCACAAGATGAAATATAAAAAGATGACAGAAATGAAAGAACACAAAAGTTTGTTTATGGATGTTCGGAGAAACTCTCCTGCGTCACCCCTTCTTCCAACCACCATAATGATTCACTATAATATGATTCGAATCAAATACAGTTTACACACACTTAGATCACTTTTGAACAGAACATTTTCTATTCAATTACAAGATTAAGAATATCACTCAGCTAAAGGTGTTTTGATTCTAGCTCTCTCTTGATCCACACACAGTACAATCAGAAAGCAGCTTCACAGTATGAATATTCAAAGACTTGAATTCTCTCCAGATTGGCAAGTTCGTAAGGTTAGCAGTTGTGCTTGTTAAGGCAGATTGTCCGTTGTCCTTTGAATTTGTTAAATACTGAGCAGGAGCGAACGGTCGAATCTTCAAGAATGATACGTGGCACTCTTCCATTGGAAAGCCTCCATTGTACACAGCAGGCTCTGAGCACAAGGATCGTGGCCGTACATCACTAGTAGTGCGCCGAATATTCCATCAGGGATGTACCTGCAAAACAAGTAATGTGAGGAAAATTCTCTTACGTGGCATTCCTTGGTTGGTTGCATATAGTTGTTGTACTAATATTCACTAGAAAGTGGAGTAGGAGTAGGGTACAACTATAGCACGTGGGTAGGTGAAATGCTAGATTCAAGCGTACTGCTTAAATTAAGCATTAAACATATTTCAGTTAGACGGATTGTGAAATCTGTCTAATGAAATCACACATCTCCTTTAAATAAAAACGTCTATTAGACCGTCTGGTCTAATAGTATTAGACTTACGTCTACCTCAGACTTGTCTGAAGGAGTTAGACGCACGTCTAACTTTCACTAATTAGAACACACGTCTAATTATTCAATAACCATTAGACGGTACGTCTAACTCCACTGAGTTAGACTACATGTCTAATTCTGGTTCTACCTCAGACTTGTCTGAAGGAGTTAGACGCACGTCTAACTTTCACTAATTAGACCACATATCTAATTATTCAATAACTATTAGACGGTACATCTAACTCCACTAAGTTAGACTACACGTCTAATTCCGGTTCTACCTCAGACTTGTCTGAAGGAGTTAGACGCACGTCTAACTTTCACTAATTAGACCACACGTCTAATTATTCAATAACCATTAGACGGTACGTCTAACTCCACTGAGTTAGACTACACGTCTAATTCTGGTTCTACCTCAGACTTGTCTGAAGGAGTAAGACACACGTCTTACTTTCACTAATTAGACCACACGTCTAATTCTTCAATAACCATTAGACGGTACGTCAAACTCCACTGAGTTAGACTACACGTCTAATTACGGTTCTACCTCAGACTTGTCTGAAGGAGTTAGACGCACGTCTAACTTTTATATATTAGACTACACGTCTAATTATTAGTCTATTAGACTACACGTCTAACTCCGATGAGTTAGACTATACGTCTAATTCGGAATATATTAGACTTACGTCTAATTCCGTTTATTCATTAGAATTACGTCTAATTCTTTACATTCATAAGACTACACATCTAACTCCGGTGAGTTAGACTGTACGTCTAATTTTGTGTATCTATTGGACCATCCGTCTAATTACACGTCTAACTCCGATGAGTTAGACTGTACGTCTAATTCCATGCATTTGTTAGACTATACGTCTAACTCCGATGAGTTAGACTGTACATCTAATTCTATGTATTGAATGCCAAAATCGGTCTATTGACCCTCATTAGAGCCAAGTCTTATGAAATATTGTTTCAATACAGCTGCATCAAAACTCATAAGTCATTTCATCATCAAAATCTTAGTGGTTAAATTATTTCAACACTTAGTCAAAATAATTTGACCCAACACAATCAACACTAGTAGAAAAAATATTTTTAACGAGGGCATAAACCCTCGGAGAAAGCCAAAATTCCCTTGGTGATTATTTTTGCCAAGTGAAATAAATGCTCTCAGAAGGTGTCGGTGATAAGACTGTCGGTAAAAAAAATTCACAGAGAGCAGTTACCGTCCTTGTTGATAATTATAATTTTATTACCGAGAGAAAATCCAATGTTCACGGTCATAATATTAAATAATTCATCTTAATTCTTCAGCTCTGACCTCATCTTCTTCTCTCACCATCTCGGGATCCAAGTAATAAAGAAAATTTCAGTGGTAGATTGTTGACACTAGAAAACCCAGTTGGTCCATCAATGTGTTGTTCAGTAGGTTTGAGAAGCTCGATTTCAGTTTTAGTCGTATCCCATTCAATCTTATATTCTTTAGCAATCTCCTTCATGATCTTTAATTTCATCTCCCTAGATGGGGTTCTAACAGAAAGCTTTTTAATTAGCTGCCATAAACAAAAATTAACCAAATCATGATCTAGAAAGGGGAGAAGGCAAAAATGTTTGATCGAGTTCAATATACCGTGCGATTGACGCCGAAGTTTAGTCGGAGATTAGTTGCAGCAGAGACGAAATCTTTTCCGTATTTCTTCTCAAAGATTTTGTGAATTGTCTGCAATTCAGGAATGTCTGAGCATCGAGGTCCGACAAAAATGAGACTTGCAATTCCTTCTTTTAGATCCAACAGACATTCCCTGAAACCACACAAACATGATAAAGAAAGGAAAAAAAAGAGAATTTATTCAGATTGATTTACAATTACCTGCATTTTGCAATTATAGAAAGTCTTGCAACAATAAGTTCACATAATAGCTCAAGAAACTCATTTGCAGCCATGAAATTATTTTACCTTATTAAATGTTCAACATATTAAGATTCACCATTTCCAATAATAAGAACAAATTCAAATAAACCCACTTGTTCAAAATAAAGATAATGAGTGTGTAACAGTGTAAATACGTACACAAAGGTGGTGGCATCCTCACTGGATTGGAGAAGCAAAGCGATATCACGCCTCATCTGATTCACAACAACGTCCCTCTTATTCCTAAGTAGTTTTATCCTCATCTGATTCGTCATGAACATATAGATCTTGAAAGTTGGTTAAGAAGAGAAGTTTAATGAATAATATGATGATCAATGTCATTATTATCCACATACGTGTTCCTAAGGGAAAATATGCGCACACTTTTCAACTCATCGTTTTTATTTAAAATTAAAGTATTATATGTGGGGGTTAGTCATATATAAAGAATCGTTACAAACATTCACTCATCGTTATCGCCTTTCAAATTCACATAGTGTTTTGCAATATATACAAAAGGCTTTACATTTAAAACTTGTTAGGATCTAGGTCGCCGCTGGTGGACCGGGGGTTGGACCGGTTAGCGGTTCTCACTCGTAGGGTGGTGGTTAATCCGGTTAGAGATTAACACCGGGGTTTCAATACTACACAACCTGTCACAAACCCTTGAACTAGGTTCAAGCGCGGAAGAGGTTTGCTTTCAGGTTGAAGCGGTACACTTGTATGATAGGCACGGTCGGTTTCGGATGATGAAGATTTGGAGATGGTGGGTCGGTTTCGGTAATCTGGATATTTGGTATGGCTAGTATAAAGTCGGTTTGGAGCGGTATGGTTAAGTTAGTCGGTTATATAATGAAGCCAGCAGAAAGTAAATAACACAAAAGAGTTTATGGATGTTCGGAGATAAAACTCCTACGTCACCCCTTCCTCTCGAAACCGCGAGAAGGATATTCACTAAGGAATACAAGTACAAGCCGATCGAGACTTATTTTCTGCTCGATAACACTCTTACAATTTACACCGAAATTGTAGAACACACTTTAACTTTCAACACTTAGGCTTTCTAGAATAGCACACTGTTATCACTTGTAGTAAATGCTCTTAGCTCTCGTTATCCCAATGTATGTCCCGCATTTACTCTTCTGCAACTGCCTCCTTTTATAGGTGAAATATGCCAACGGTCATATTTCACTGCCTTGAATCTGATTGGCTGATCAGAGGTGCAGTGATTCAGTGTCTCAGACCTGGTATCCTGTCTCAGACCTGCCGGTCTGTAAGGCAAACCTGCCGGGTTTGTTTTTTACTTGATGTAGGCACTGTCTGTTTGGACAGTTGTCTGTACTTTGAAGATTTCCTTTCTGGCTTATCCCGAAGTAGAAGGATCCGGTAGTACTGTTTTCTGCAGCCTACAATCTTTCCTCAGACTTGCATGGATATGGAAGTATTCAGTCTGTTTCTTTGGTATCATTCTCAACAGATACCCAAATTGTCTTCTTGTACTGGTCGGCCGCTTGACTTGGCCGAATGTCTTTTGGTAGTGAAGTAACCGGACTTCTTCCGGTTATTCTTGTCTTGTGGATAATCGGCTGTTTGATGGTTCCGGTTTTGAGCTTTGGCCGATCCTTCCTTTGTGCGGTCACGTTCTGAATACTCTTGATCGGTTTGGTAGCTTGACCGGTTCGGTTTCTTCAGTTGGTTCTCTTGTTCATCCGGTCCGGTTCCTTGTTCCTGCATGGAAGGTTTATTTAACTTAGGTTTATTTGAACCGGTCTGAATTTATCTAACAATTTCTCCCTTTTTGATTATTTTATTTAAAATTATCAAAATCATGTAAGTTTGCAACCGTAGGCCGGTTGTTTTGTTTGGCCGGTTTTTGAAAAAAATTTTGAGAGAGAAGTTTTGGAAGAGTCTTTATCTTTTATCTAACAATTTCTCCCTTTTTGATTATTTTATTTAAAATTATCAAAACTAAGTAGAAATGCAAAATAAGGCCGGATTCAAAAATAACTTTATATATATTTATAGATGACCGGAAAAGACAAAACATATAAAAATACTAAGACCAATAAAAGAAAGAAGGATAGTCCCTATTCAGAATCTGTGAAGTCATAGGCACTCTTCTTTTTCTTCGGTTGCTGTTGCCCGGTCTGTTGGGAGGATCGTTGCCTTTTAGACCGGGACCGCAGTTGTTCCTCGACTTCGTCCTCGACTAGGTCGGCTTGCTGCGAAGTACCCGTAGTAACCGGTTCAGAGATTTCATTGAACATCTCGGCTATCTGAACTTTCTTAGGAGCCACCCTCTTTCTCTTTTTCGGTGCTGAAGCGGAGGCGGCCGCCTTCTTTTTCTTCTCGTTATCCTTTGCATAGGCTTCCAGCCTCCGTGCTTCCCTTTCCAACCGTGCGGTATCCTCCGCAGCTTGGTTGGCCACTTTATCAGCAAACCCTGGGAATAGGGCCTCTCCTCTTTGAATTCGTGCGGCTTCCAATTCCGCTTCGGTCAGCTGAGACGATCGCAGCGCCTCTTTATCTTTGCTAGCTTCGGCGTCCAGCGCATCCTGGACCCTTTTAGCCACTTGAGCATCCGCCTCTATAGTCGCGGCGTCCGCGTTCTCCTTAGCCTTTAGAATTTCGGCCATCTGTTCGGTAAGGGCCTTTACTTCGGCCACAAGACTTTCGTTTGTCTTTTCGAGTACTGAGACCCGGTCGATTGTCGTGTCGACCCGTTCGAGATCCTTCTTTAAGTTTGAGGTCACATCCTCCAGAGTTGCGGTTCGCTGAACACATTTTTCGCGCTCACCGGCCTCTTCCCACAGACCGGCGCCGAGTTCTGAGAGACGTGCTTGATGTTGATCCAGCAGCTGCTTTGTCACGTCGGTGAACTTCATGGCCGAATCAATTATGTTGTTGCATCTATCCTTGAATGGTTGAAACTTGGACACGTCGTGTTCTTGTACGTGGTCATCGATCCGCTCTGATATGGATGCCTCAAGCTGCTGAAGTCGGTCCTCAACCCATTCTTTAGCAGCCCATTCTTTAGTAGGGTCCGAAGCGGTGACTTCCGGTGGTGAGGGAGGCGCGTGCTCGGTGGGATCAGGATCGGCTCTGTCACTGGAAGCTATCGGTGCAGCATTTTCATTTGGAAGTTCTAATTGTGCCGCATCCTCTAAGGTCGGTACCTCAACTTCTAATATAGGTACCTCAACCTCCAAGATCGGTACCTCAACCTCCCTTGGAGGTGTTGGACAATTAACTGGAAATTCTTCGATTACCGGAGCAGTATATACCGGTACTTGCTTTTGGTTGCATATTGCTTCCAGCCGCTCTATTTCTTGAAGTATTTCCAGTTTGCCTTTTGCAAGCTTTGTTAACACCCGCGGTGCTATGGTGTCCACCGATCCCCCCTCGTTATACTCTTCCTTAATTTTCCGGATGCGCCTTCTTAGTTTCCGAAGATGGCTTCTCGGTATCAGGAGACAGGTTCGGCTTTGTACCTCCTGAATTGTGTTGGATTTTGTGAGGCGCAAGATCATGTCCTCTACTTCCTCCAATCTGTCGATGCAATCCTTTTGCGGGAAGCTCGGTAGGATTTCTTTATATTTTGTACTGAACCGGTGCTCATGCCACTCCAAATATAGGTCTATAACGTCCTCGTCTCGCTTGTTAATGCCCTGAAAGATTTTCTGGGCTAATCTTTCGGCCTCGGCCTCGTCGGCCTCTTCCTTGTTGTAGCCTTCATCAGGATTGGCGCTTTGTTCGGCATCGTTCGGACTCCGAGCCGAATGATCGTCGTCATTGACCGTTCTATCATCGGTCCTTTCCGTGTCGGTTTCCTCAGGGGCCCACTCCTCATCTTCTGTTTGTTGTGGTGGGTCTACGAAGTTTATCTTTTCTTTCCCCTTTCCTCCGGTCTTTGCTTTTGCCGGGGCATCTTTCTTTGCGGCTTTCTTCTTTCGGCCACCTGTGGAACTGGAGGCCGGTTGCGTTCTTGGAAGGAATTGCCTCGATCTAATGAGGCAACGTTTTGCTACCGCAACACCGGGACCGACGTTGAGGTTCAAGTGGAGGAAGATCTTTCCGAGGGGCACGGCGTATCCCCACGACCGGGTTGAATCTGGTTTGACCATGTCCATGAGGTTGCCGAACACTGATCTCGCCCAGTTGACCTCTTTTCCTTCCAACAGACCGATCAACATCTTGATTTTGTCTTTGGTGAGGTTGCTGAAATTTCCTCCCCTCGCCAGTATCGCTCTGGCGAAAACGTCACATGTCGGGATATATTCCGGCTTCAGCATTTGTTTACTTCTGGATGTTGTGATCGGCTCAGTGGTTGCCGATAAAATGTGGCAAGCCGCCTCAAAGGTGTCCTACTCTATTTCTTCTGTTGCATCCTGGCCAGTTGTTGGGAGATGCAAGCTTTCGGCCACCAATGCTTCGGTGATCTCGATTTGGGAACCGCAAACCGTCGCGATGATCTTGTCGTAGGCGATGGTTGCGGTGTTGAAGAATTCTTCGACCGCATCTTTGTAAATGACGTGAGGACCGCCTAGGAAATATCCCAGACCGGTTTTAATCAGCCGGTCAATGACTACTTTCGCCTCGGTCGTCCCATTCAGCCGGATTTCCTCGAAATCCACTTGAGAGTAGAGTTTGAACAATGCCGAATCACGACCCATGTTAAAAGAGTTTGAGAATGAGAGAGAACCGCTTCAAAGAGTTTAGAAAACTTAGAGAGATAAAGTGAATTCGCGTGAGAATGAAAGAAAATGACCGAAGTCCCTTTTATAGACGCGGTTTGGAAGCCCAACCATCCCATCATGAATGGGCGGGAATTTTCCCTCCAAGATGAAAGATCGCTAAACTATGGGCGGTAAAGCTTAAACTGGGGGCGGCAATTTTGGGCGGGAGATTTCCCTCCAAAACCTTTTGCCTATGTCATGGATGACACATTCTTTTCTCTGAGGCCGAATGATTGAGCGGTTTCTAAGTTCAATTGATTGTTTAGAATGTTTAACAAATTAGTCAGATTTCATGTGACCGGAAAAGGAACCAGATTGTAGGTGGAAGATGTGAACCGGTTACTTAGATAAATGTTCGAGGAATTGAGAGTACACGGTCATTTAAACGGAAAAGATATTAAAATTCAAGAGATAGCAGAGAAAGGAAACCGATGATAGGCATACAGAAACAATTTAAAATACAGCCTATTCAAAAGACATTCGCCAGAGTCGTTCTCTTGCCGAATTACTGTTGAGGACGTTTGAAGAGGAAGCCGGTGTGCCCGGTCCGAACTCTGGTCGGTACCCAAGAATCAACTTGCTGATATGCGGTTCATACCCGAGACCTTTCTTGGTCAGCACCATATTCTTCAAGTTTTCCCATATGACCGATGACCAGTTGATGGCCGATTTGCAGAGAATGTTGGTCATGATGTTGTAGGTATTCTTGGAATACCGTTGATTAGGTGACTGACACAGAATTGACCGGGTCACGATTTCTAGCAGTAGCTGACCGTGACTAGCAAGTCGGGTTTTTGGCCCAAAGTTTTCTACCGGAGAGAAAGTGGCCGACAGATATTGCACGGTTTCAAATCCCGCAAGATCCTAAATAGCCGGAAAGTCAGAGAAACCCTTAGTGGGTAGACCGAATAGTGAGGCAAATTCATCCTCGTCGATCCAGAACGTGTGGTCTCTGACAGTAGAGACGATGTACTTCTCCCTGATGCAGGCACTTCGAAAGAAGGCCTTGACATCATCTATAAGAATGGGACCGGCTTCTTCAAGAAACGGTTGAAGACCGGTTTCAGCAAGGGAGTCATACATGAATTTCTCCTTAGTAGTGCAATCCCTTTTGTCCGTGCAAGATTCGAAATCGATGCATAGAAAGTTTCCCAGAGTTCTGCTCGGCATGGTTTCGGTATAGAGAGAGAGAAACGGGATTCAAGAGTGTCAAATGTGATTGTGTGCTTTCGGATGTGATAAAATGAGGAGAGGAATGCTCCTTATATAGGATCGGTTTTGGAGGGAAAATCTGAGCATTGATGGTCAGTTTTGTTTTATTAAGGAAAGGAATCTTTACCTTTTCAAGGCGCATGGGGAAGGGGCAAATTGCAAAGCCCAAGGTAAGTGTTAGTTGAGAAGTAACCAGTTCGGTTGGATATTAAATGTTCGGGTGGTTGGAGTTATCTCATTAATTGGGATTATCTCATTAAGTGCACTCAACATATAACCGATATTGATTAGATAGAAACCGAAAATGATAGAGACAAAACCGAAAATGGCATACAGGAACGATGAGGAACATATGAAATCAAGAAACACTAATAAAGCCGAGATAGTCATGGATGAAGCCGATATGATCAAAGTTGAGTTGGTTAAGAATACATCCGGTACATGCTGCAAAACGACCGGATGCAGGAAGGAGTGACTTAGCGGGCGCGGGAATTGAAATCTTGAGGGAGGTTGAAGTTCTCCTCCTCCATTCTCTTTCAAACTGTTCATAGAATGAATCAGTTCCTACCCTTGTGAGCACCTGAGCATGGTTTAGACCTTCGCCGGGACAGGTCGGGACGCCAAGCTCCTCAAGAAGTCGGCTTACTTGGGGGATGAGGGCCACTGACCGGGTGCCGATTAT
This sequence comes from Impatiens glandulifera, assembly GCF_907164915.1. Lineage (NCBI taxonomy): Eukaryota > Viridiplantae > Streptophyta > Magnoliopsida > Ericales > Balsaminaceae > Impatiens > Impatiens glandulifera. The sequence continues at coordinate 37,614,467 of NC_061862.1, read as the reverse complement.
CCAAATAAGGACGTCAAACAGCACCCTAGACCAGTTCACCGGCGCACCGGTGACAATGGCCGCCATCATGTTGAAGGCCGCCACGCAGTAAGTATTAGTGACATCTTTTCCTAAGATACCCCTTCCTAACACGTCGTTGAGTAGCTGATATTCAGCTCTCAAGTTGGCCTTGCTGCCGTGGTCATCCACCGGCTCATCCGACCGGGCTAGGTTGTGTGAGACCTCGGCCTTTAAGTTGGCCGGGGGGTTAAGATCTGTTAGCCCTTGTTTGGGCAAGCTGAAGCACCGGGCGAAATCTTGCTCGGTGAAGTCAAAGAGAATACCCCCCACTTTAGATTGAATGTGGGTGTCAAAGTGTGGTGTACCTCTGAACACTCTGGCATTTTGGAAAAACTCCAGAACAGACCCAGGATAAATGGTGAGTTTATCATCAAGGAAGTATTGGAGGCCGGTATCCTCCAAGGATTTTATCATTTTATAGATGTCGTAATGATCGGTGTTGGAACACGATTCAAAATCAACCTGAAGAATGTTTGTGAACTGAGACATTTTTGCCTTAGTGATAGAGAGGGTGTTTTGTTTTTGTGAGTGTTTTGGTGAGTGAGTGCTTCCTTTAAATACTGGTTTTGGGGCTAACCTATTATCCGGGCATTAAATGAGATGATATGTATTAACCGCAGGATAAGAAACTTTGCATGAAATAGGCAGGTTTATAGTTCTAGGTGTCGGTCATAGGCCTGAACTGTGAAAGATATCAAAAGATCTTCACGTCTTTTTAGGCGCGACCTGTTTTACTTGGAAAGGGTAATGTTGCAGAGCAGATGTCCTTAACCTCTGATAACTATTCCTCTTCTGTTTAAAATTCAAATAATCTAGGGTAGCCTGCTTCCGAACCGGTCAGGCATTAGTTGTTCATCCCGATGCGGTTATTTGGTGCATGCACCAAGTAGCCGGTCGGTTTACTCTATCTGATGAGCTGGGCGGTTCTTCCACGGACACCCCGAAGATTCGAAGTTCGACAGCTTAGGAAGAGTTACCGGTTTGTCTGTCTGAACCGGTTTCCCTTTAAGCATCCTTTGGAAGGATTTGGCTAATGTCGGTTAAGCCGAGAGTAAGCCTGAATTGAGAAAACTTAGCTTCCTGCAGCGGCTTTGTGAAGATATCGGCTACTTGTTGATCAGTCGATACGTATTCCAGCCGTATATGCTTCAGCGTGACATGCTCTCGGATGAAATGATGCCTTATGTCGATGTGCTTGGTTCTGGAGTGGAGAACCGGATTGTAGGTGATCGCTATGGCACTCGTGTTGTCACAGAAAATCGGGGACTCTTCGGCTATGATACCGAAGTCCTTCAGCTGCTGTTGGATCCAGAGGAGTTGAGAGCAGCAGCTTCCGGCCGCCAAGTATTCAGCCTCCGCGGTTGATGTAGCCACCGATGTCTGTTTCTTGCTGTGCGATGACACCAGTCGGTCACCTAGGAACTGACATGTTCCACTGGTGCTTTTCCTGTCGATCTTGCATCCTGCATAATCTGCGTCTGAGTAGCTTGTTAGATTAAAGGATGAGTCTTTTGGGTACCACAGACCGACATCAGGAGTGCCTTTCAGATACTTCAGTATCCTCTTTGCGGCTGTGTAATGGGATTGCTTTGGATTTGCTTGGAATCTCCCACACACACCAACTGCAAACAGGATGTCCGGTCTACTCGCTGTCAGGTACAGTAGGGAGCCGATCATGCCCCGGTATGCGATCTGGTCTACTGATTGGCCCTCATCATCTCTGTCCAGTTTAATGGATGAGCTCATTGGAGTAGCCGCCGAGGAGTAGGTGTCCATCCCGAATTTCTTCAGAAGCTCCTTGGTATACTTAGGTTGACTGATGAATGTTCCTTCCTTGAGTTGTTTAACCTGAAGACCTAGGAAGAAACTTAATTCTCCCATCATACTCATTTCAAATTTGTCAGTCATCATTTTTGAGAACTTGTCACAAAGCTTTGGATCGGTGGAACCGAAAATAATATCATCTACATAAATTTGAACAAGTAGGATATGTTCCTTCTTTTCAAACTTAAACAAAGTTTTATCCACCGAACCGATGGTGAAATCATGCTCTAATAGAAATGCGGTTAGCGTATCATACCAGGCTCTGGGTGCTTGCTTTAGACCGTATAAAGCTTTGTTCAGCCGGTATACATGGTTTGGAAATGCAGCATTTTTGAAACCGGGTGGTTGTTCAACGTACACTTCTTCACGTAGATCACCGTTCAGAAATGCACTTTTAACATCCATTTGAAAAACCTTAAAGTTTTTGAAAGCCGCAAAAGCTAGAAAAATCCTAATGGCTTCAATCCTGGCTACAGGAGCAAATGACTCTTCAAAGTCAATGCCTTCTTCCTGTTTGTAACCTTGAGCCACTAATCTGGCTTTGTTCCTCGTGACCAAACCGTCCTCATTGAGTTTGTTTCTGAATACCCATCTTGTTCCTATGACCGATTGATCTTTCGGTCTGGGAACTAAGTACCAGACTTTACTACTCTCGAACTGGTTTAGCTCTTCTTGCATTCCCAAGATCCAATCCGGATCTGACAATGCTTCATCTATTCTTTTCGGTTCAATCTGGGATATGAAAGTAGAGTTAAAATATCCTTCCAGAAGTTGACTCCTAGTTCGAACAGGTTCTGAAGGGTCACCTATAATTTGCTCAGGAGGATGTTTACTATTTCTTCTGAGATTCAGTTCGGGAGTGTCTACCAAATTACCGGTAACTTGACCAAGGCTAGACACGTCGGTAGGCTGAACGAGATGGTCAGACCGACCGACTCCCTCGGATTGGACCGAAGTGTCAGCTTCCTGTTGTAGAACAGTTTGATCCGGCTGGGTATCAATATTACCTATTAGGTCATGGACAAACCGCCTGAAGACCAGAGTCTCATCTTCACTATCAGAATGAATGTCGTTATTTTCTAGTCTGTTGTGTAGATCAAAGCATGAAGCAGTATTGCTTTCAACCGATTCATCGAAAACAACATGAATTGTTTCCTCCATGGTTGCAGTTTTGTTATTATATACTCTATATGCTTTACTTACTGCCGAGTATCCAAGCATGATGCCGGTATCGGTCTTTGCATCAAAAGCGGTGAGTTGGGTTTTACCATTTATATGAATATAACATTTACAACCGAAAATCCTGAGATACTTGAGTTTAGGAACTCTGTTAAAATAAACCTCATACGGTGTTTTGTTGTGAAATCTGTTTATCAAGGATCGGTTTTGTGTATGGCATGCAGTATTGATAGCCTCAGCCCAAAATTTCTGAGCAATGCCGGAGTCGGCTATCATGGACCGTGCGGCTTCCTTGAGAGTCCGGTTTCTTCTCTCGGCCAGGCCATTTTGTTGAGGAGTCCTAGCACTAGACAACTCGTGTCTAATGCCGGATTCATCAAGATATGCAGTTAATGTACTATTAGTAAATTCGGTACCTCGATCACTTCGAATTCTATTGATACGAGTTGATTTTTCATTTTGCAACCGTTTAAGAAGTGTGATCATGTTTGATACAGTTTCACGTTTAGATGGTAGAAATATTACCCATGTATATCTAGAATAATCGTCAATAACTACCATGGTGTAGAGCATACCTCCTAGGCTAATGACCTGAATCGGTCCAAATAAATCCATGTGAAGAAGATCTAGGCACCGGCTAGATTGAATATTTCCTTTACTCTTAAAAGATGACCTAGTTTGTTTACCCATTTGGCATGCTGAACAGACCTTATCCTAGTTAAATACTATATCAGGAATACCTTCAGCTAGCTTTTTACCGCGAATGTAGTTTAAGGTTTTCATGTTTAGATGATTTAGTCTCCTGTGCCATAGCCAGGTTTGATCAGTCTTAGCTATCATGCATATAGGATATTCTACTCTTGCTTTCCAGTCTACCTTGTAAATGTTACCTATCCTATTTCCGGTTAGTAGGACGATGCCTTGAGAGTTCTTAACTAAACATGCATGTTTAAGGAATTCTACCGTGTATCCAGCATCACACATCTGACTAATACTAAGTAGATTGAAACGTAGGTTTTCAACTAGAAGTACATTATCAATAGTTAGATTACCATGGACAATCTTACCCTTGCCCACAGTTTTACCCTTTGAGTTGTCACCGAAGGTAATTAGAGCACCGGTTACTGATCTGATGTCGATTAGCAAATTGCTATTTCCGGTCATGTGCCTGGAGCAACCGCTGTCCAAGAACCATTCGGAGTTTCCTAGCCGTTTCTTTGGATCCTGTTCCTCATTTGCCATGAGGCACATGAGCTCATCATCGCTGTCACTGCGAGCCCACAAACTTCCACCATCGTCGGCTATCAGTGCTTTCGGTACCTCACTTCCTTCACCGGTTTGTTGATAATTGTTTCTGTCATTTTGATAGTCCTGTTTCTGGGTATCCCTTCTTGGTTTCCTGCATTCCCACTTAAAGTGTCCCAAACAGTTACAGTTGTAGCATCTTATATTGGATTTGTCACCATAGTAGTTGTTTGTCGGTTGGCTCCTTTTCATGAACCTCCCAAACTTTTGTGCGAGCATGGCCATGGCGTCCTCAGTAAACTGTTCGGCTGTTCTGATAGGTGCGGGTGCAGGAACCGGTATCGGTGCAGGCGTGGGTACAGGAGCAGGTACAACCGGTTCTGTAGATGTGATTAGTGCTCTGGTTGATGTTGAGGCCGAGACTTCCTCTTCGGTTCTAGATTTCATTTCGAATTCGTATGCCTTTAGATCTTCGAATACATCGTATAGTTTCATCTTACGTAGGCTCTTTGATTCCCTCATTACCATTGTCTTTATATCCCAGGCACTTGGAAGAGATCTCAAAGCCTTCATAACTACCTCTTTGTTGTCATACTTGTTGCCCAGAGTTGCTAGTTCATCTAACACACCAATTAACCGGTCACTGTATTCCTTCATAGTTTCTCCTGGTTTCATTTTGATACTTTCGAACTTCTGTGTGGCCATCATTATTTTGTTCTCCCTTGTTCTTTCATTTCCTTCAAAGATCTGGATGACCGTGTTCCATGTCTCCTTCGCAGTTTTGCAATCTCTGATCTTGCAGTATGTGTTTCTGTCTACGCTGTTGGAGATCCGGTTTCTTGCATGATTGTCCAGATTGTTCCTTCTCCTATCTTCAGCCGTCCATTCTTTTCTATCTTTATCAATGAATATCGGTCCTTCGGTTAGAATGGATTCCATTTCATCATCCAAGGTGACTAGGTGCAGGTGCATGCGTGCCTTCCAGTTGGCAAAGTCATCACCTTCTAGCATTGGAGGCCTATCCTGATACATGTTTGCTTGAGTATTGAAACTAACTGCTCTGATACCAATTGTTAGGATCTAGGTCGCCGCTGGTGGACCGGGGGTTGGACCGGTTAGCGGTTCTCACTCGTAGGGTGGTGGTTAATCCGGTTAGAGATTAACACCGGGGTTTCAATACTACACAACCTGTCACAAACCCTTGAACTAGGTTCAAGCGCGGAAGAGGTTTGCTTTCAGGTTGAAGCGGTACACTTGTATGATAGGCACGGTCGGTTTCGGATGATGAAGATTTGGAGATGGTGGGTCGGTTTCGGTAATCTGGATATTTGGTATGGCTAGTATAAAGTCGGTTTGGAGCGGTATGGTTAAGTTAGTCGGTTATATAATGAAGCCAGCAGAAAGTAAATAACACAAAAGAGTTTATGGATGTTCGGAGATAAAACTCCTACGTCACCCCTTCCTCTCGAAACCGCGAGAAGGATATTCACTAAGGAATACAAGTACAAGCCGATCGAGACTTATTTTCTGCTCGATAACACTCTTACAATTTACACCGAAATTGTAGAACACACTTTAACTTTCAACACTTAGGCTTTCTAGAATAGCACACTGTTATCACTTGTAGTAAATGCTCTTAGCTCTCGTTATCCCAATGTATGTCCCGCATTTACTCTTCTGCAACTACCTCCTTTTATAGGTGAAATATGCCAACGGTCATATTTCACTGCCTTGAATCTGATTGGCTGATCAGAGGTGCAGTGATTCAGTGTCTCAGACCTGGTATCCTGTCTCAGACCTGCCGGTCTGTAAGGCAAACCTGCCGGGTTTGTCTTTTACACTATGTAGGCACTGTCTGTTTGGACAGTTGTCTGTACTTTGAAGATTTCCTTTCTGGCTTATCCCGAAGTAGAAGGATCCGGTAGTACTGTTTTCTGCAGCCTACAATCTTTCCTCAGACTTGCATGGATATGGAAGTATTCAGTCTGTTTCTTTGGTATCATTCTCAACAGATACCCAAATTGTCTTCTTGTACTGGTCGGCCGCTTGACTTGGCCGAATGTCTTTTGGTAGTGAAGTAACCGGACTTCTTCCGGTTATTCTTGTCTTGTGGATAATCGGCTGTTTGATGGTTCCGGTTTTGAGCTTTGGCCGATCCTTCCTTTGTGCGGTCACGTTCCGAATACTCTTGATCGGTTTGGTAGCTTGACCGGTTCGGTTTCTTCAGTTGGTTCTCTTGTTCATCCGGTCCGGTTCCTTGTTCCTGCATGGAAGGTTTATTTAAGTTAGGTTTATTTGAACCGGTCTGAATTTATCTAACAAAACTATAGAATGAAAATAATTGATGGAAAAATAAAACCAAGTCCTCTTTGAGCTACTTCTTTCCTCGTCATTTGGTCTTTCGCCTTATTCGATTTCTTTAGCACGTCTTTTGATGAAACTTAACAATAAATGTCACATTTTTTTGTCGAGATTGTCATCGTCTTTATATCGTTCCACTTGAAAGAATGTGAGACATATGATTTGTGGTTGATCATGCCCTTTATGGCTAAGCCATTTCATCAAAGGGTGCTATCTCACATTTTACTTTGAACATGTTATGGTTCAGCTCATAATGCTCGTGATTGATGATCTAAATAACTAAGAGTTGTTTCGTGAAACTAGAGGTCAGCATCGGACCGGCCCGGCCCGGCCCAGCCTGTCGTGCCAAATAGTGATATGTGTCGTGCCGTGTCGTGCCTCATGTTAATCGTGTCGTGCTCGTGCCGTTCCTAAAAGTAAAATATTTCGGCCCAGCCCAGCCTGTTGACCCATGTCGTGTCGAGCCGTGCCGTACCGTGTCGCACCGTGCTGTGCTTCCCGTGTCGAGTCGTTCTGTGTCGTGCCGTGCCAACGGGCTGGACCGGACCGTATAACAACATTGTTAACCTTCTAAAAAAATAATTTAAAAAAATATGGGGTCGCACCCTTTAGAGTTACCTACGTATCTTACAAATTTGCATACCTCAAATTTGTAAAAATCAGACCCTCACGTAGTTCTAACTTACCTTAGATTAAATCTGAAATGTTCTATAATCAGTTGTCTCATTTGGTATCAGATGTGCCTTCAGTTTCTCGCATTCAACCTTGATATTGTTTATTAATCTTCGAGTCTATAGAAATGTGACCATTTTTTTTTACCGTTTTTTTTTCTTTTCCTATAAATGTTACTGTTTTTTATTATCATTTTTTTGTCTTTATATTTACTAATGTGCCGGGCTGTGGGCCGGGCCCGGCCGAGCTGTGGGTCGGCCGTTCCATGGGTTATTAGTGGGCCGAGCCTATGGGGCTAAAAAAAGCTCCATTTTCAACTTATATATTTGTTTTTATTCATCTCCATTTTCAATATTTTGGTGTATTATCAATTTCTATAGAATTATCAATTTATATGCTTCACTTGTCCATTCGTGTGATCCGTCATTGGAGGATACACAATAAATGACTTCGATGGTAGGCTCGACCTCGTATACTATTTTAGGAAAAAATATACCATGTGACTTACCTTCCTCTATAATCTCGTAAAGAGTAGAGTTCTATAGCACAAGCCTTTTAAAATTGGCCCTATTAGAAATATGTATTTGAACGTATTAATCCAACTGATTTCGAAAATCGTCACATTAGTTTACTTCTCAAAGAAATTATGAAAACTATAAAAATATTATAATATTCATTTTTAAGGGTTCGATGCTTGATTCCATGTGAGAAATGAAAATTAGCAGACATAGGTATGTGGAGACTCTGGAGACTTAAGCCCACCCTACCAAATTATATATTATATATAAATATATATATATACCTTACATATAGGGAGTTAGATAAATGAGTTAGATGAAGCTTAAGCCTAGTCAAGCTATGTCCGTCAAACTCAAATTTTGTTTTATAATATAATATATATTATATATATACCTAGACTTTAAGGCGGTCAAATATCTTTTAGACGAGAGAGAAAACTAAGATCTAGCCGAGTTAAACTAATTTTTTTTAGAATGGTTAAACTAAAATTTTATTATTATATATATACCTCATTTAGTTTTTAATGGTGACAACTATATTTTAAAGGAGAAAGAAACTAAGACTTATTATTAAAGGAGAGAGCTAAATGAATTAAAATAAAAAGAGAGTTAATTGAGTTGTTGATTCATATCTTAATTAATAATTAAGAAGTATTAATTAATTAATTATTTAGTTTTGTTAAAGTTTTTTTATTATAAATTTATAATTATTTGGATGTGACTTGAGAGAGGTTGCGAGAATGTGTTTAATGGGCTCAAGTCTATCTCAATTTTTTAAAATTATTTTTCATAAAATAAGGTCAAACTACCCTCTAATTTCCTATTTTTTCAATCCAATTTAATATTACTATCTTGATCTACTTCGGTTTAGGGGTGTAAACGGTTCGGTTCGTTCGATTTTTTTATCGAAAAATTCATTCCAAACATTAGTGTCGGTTTTTCAAAATCTTCATCTGACGGTTGGCGGTTAATGATCGGTTCGGTTTGTCGATTTATCAATTTGATCGTTGAAAAAATAACAAATATATATAATAAACTAATGTACTACAAAATGAAAAAATTAGTTTAGTTTTATAAATAATATATATATATATATATAATAAACTAAAGAAGAAAAAAACTAGTTGAGTTTTATAATAAAATTTTAATAAATAAAATGATAAAATAACTATTTAACTAAAAAAAATATATTTTAGAATATTAATTAAATGAGTTTAAGAAAGAAAGAAGACATTAAATATACAAAATAATAAATATGTGTGCCAAGATTGGATCCTGAACAAAAAAAAATTATTATGTTCAAGATTTACCAAAGGACATATTTTTATAAATATATCAAAAACACGTATATATACGATCGATTGGTCGGTTAAACCGTTGGTTTTTTATTATATAAACCACCAACTGAACATGCCATGTTCGGTACAAGAATATGAACCGGTCAGTTCGGTTGATTTATAATTATTTCGGTTCGGATTTTTCGGTTTTGCTTATACCCCTACTTCTGTTACAACTTGATCTATCGTGCGATCAGATCAAGTGCAAAATATTTACTTAATTTTTATCTTTTGTTTCTTAATAACAATTTTTTTGTTAATTCATATTAAGCTTACCCAACTCCAAATTCTAGATATGTCCTTATCCTCAACGTTATATTACTCATGCCTGTTCATAAGGGGTAGTCTCTACTCGAAAATAGTTAGCCATTTTCAATGTTTGAAAGGATTGTTACACATGCGTTTTGAGTTTGCTCTTTTAATTATCATAAATTGCGTCTAAATGAGGGGCTAACCCTATTCATTGCTTAGAGATGACTATATGTGTCTATTATGTTTAGACAATGTTGAGATTAAAGAGCCACAAACACGTCTCGAGCATTGAGAGAACATAAATGTGAAGTGAAAATTCACATGTTTCTTGATTGGAGTTCAGACTATGACCCCTTGTAGAAAATGGGTATTCGAGCATAAGAAAATTCACATATATAATTTTGGAGTATGGTAGCCCCATTTATAACACTACAAAAGTCAAACATTTTCTCTAAAGTGTTTTAATATTCTGAAAATGTGTATACATGTCAGGAATAATATTAAAAGTATATTGTGCTCGAGTTTGGAATTTTCGAAGTTGTAGAACTCTAATATGACATTACGGAAAAAAATGTTTCTCCAAATGTGCTCCAAAAATTCTAATTCTTTTATGGAGGTCAAAAATAATTTTATGGACATGCTGTAAATATTTTGTAAAAGATAGATCATTTTCCAAACAAGTACTAAAATTGATGAAAATAATTATTCTTGTAGAAAATAATATTTTTGATCATCCTATATTTTTAGAATTTTTCTAAAATAATTTAGAGCTTCAAATGTGTAAACACTCATTTTATACCCCAATTTATAATTTTAAATAATCCTGAGCGATTGAAATTATTTCGTAAAATCCTTTACGGGCTCACATTACAAATGATTAAAATAAATAATTAATTTAGAAAACAGTGTCGTATCAACCAAATTTTAAAATAACTAAATTACGGAATATTTAAATAAAACATAAAATAATATAAATAATTAGACAAATTAAATAAACCAAACCAAATAAATAGATAAAAAAAATATTTTTTTTATTACAATATTAGTTTATTTATTTTATTAAAATATGAAGGAATCAAACATGACTTAAATTAAATGCTAATTATGACGTGGTGCACGTTATTATGGAGGAATCAATTTCAGTTCTACCACTTTAATTTTTTTTTTCAAATACCACATTTTTTTTTTATTCCTAAACTAACCTATTTCTCTCTAAAAATCATTAATTAACATTTTAATTATAAATTTTCTACACTAATTAATTAATTATTTTATTTTATCAATTAAAATATATAAAATTAAAAATAATAATACATATATTAAATAAAATATATTACATAAATATTAAAATAATATATATATATATATTTACTTAATCTTATAAATATAGTATATATAATTAAAAATAATTATTATAAATTAAATAATTCAAATAAATATTATAATCTAAAATAAAATAAATTATATACATCTTTAATATTATATATTAAAATAAAATATATTATATTATATAAATATTAAAATAACACATATATTACATATATGTTAAAATAAGACATATATTTTATTTTTACTTAATTTTATAAATATAATACATATAATTAAAACTAAACCTATTAAATTAAATAATTAAAATAAAATATTTTAAATTAAATTTCTTAACAGTTGAAAATGGATTCTTAAATAAATTCAAAATATCGATTGGGACCAATTTTTTAAAACGGTTAGAAGCCACGTAAAGGGAATCACCAAGATATTTACAAACAACGGTTTTGTGCCTCGTCATCAATTAGAAGTGTCTAATTTGTCCCGCGAAGTTCAAAGGCAACAAGAAGGTAATTTGGAGATTGAAGGTGTGGACACGTTAAATGGGGGAGGATTCCTTTAACTAGGAAGAGGAGAAGGGAGATCAGGGGAGATTTCTTTTGGGAGAGAGAGCAAGCTAGAGAGAGGGAGGAACAGAAGATAACCCGTTGCCAATGTTGCTTTGAAGCTTGGAGAGATTTCCGAAGGCTATGATCTAGGGATGTGTAAGGCTAAAGAGGATTTCTGAACGCTTGCTAGGATTGTTTTGAAGCTTCAAAACCTAAGGGCAATTCTTCACTTTTACTTTAATCCAATGTTCTATTGAAAACTACACTTACTGAAAATTGAGTTCATAATGCTTAGATTTTGTGTGTTTCATTGTTTGTATGATATGGATATGCCCTAAATGTTGTTTTCAATCCATTGGCTAATTTGAGTCCATTATATTTCTACTAAATTTGAAAAGCCAAATTTAATGTAATCTAATGATGATGAAAATCATGTTCATGGCATTTGTTTGAGATATTTTGATTCATAATCGAGGGATAAATATGTTAGAAGATATTAGTATGTTTATGAACATTTAGTTGAGCTTTAAAGCGATTTATAAGGTTTTGAGGTTTCAATGTGTTCATCATATTTTTGTAACAATCAAGATGCACTGTTGATGAAATGGTAGATGGGTGATGTTAACATGCTTCTTTAATCATTTTGATTATCCTCAAATGTTAATTTCTAAGTTTGGTTGGAGGAATTTATTAAAGATGCAATGGGTCTTGATGTTGTTGTTGCATTGTTGATGCTTATGAACTGATTATGGTATGTTTGTTCTTCTAATCCTATTAGATATTCTTTTAGGATTGGTTAAGACTTAAGAGGTATGAGTTAGGATCATTTCATTATGGTTTGTTCGCTGCTGTGTGGATAAGAACATGTAGATCATTGTGTAAACAAAACACCAAAGAAAAAAAAAATAAACGAAAAGACAATCATCTAGAGTATCAAACTCAAGCTCTGCTGTTGGACATCAGCTGCTTTAAACCATCAATCTGCTCGTGCATGAGGTTGGTTGATTTTGTATTTTCGAATTACATGCATTTGGAGACCCTTTATTATATACTAAAAATTATAAAATGGATAAATAAATATTTTCCAGCAATAATATAAAAGAATAATAGTTTAAGGCCTTGTTTGAAATATATTATTTTTTCTTAACTTTGATCTATCTCATTTTTTCCAGGTACTATTAAGATCATCTACATGTATTCATCTCGATTTACCTGTTTATTTTCTCATACCATGATGAAAATCTAGACACATGTCCTAAGAACAAATTGATACAAACCTTTAGTCCCTATGTTTGGATTTATCCTTAGACGCATGTACTAGGATAGATTAAATAAACGAAGGGTAAAAGAAATATTTTGTGTAAAATGGCGAAATATTTATAATAGAGACGGTTCATTTGATATCAAAAAAGTTTATAACTCAATTAAAGGAAAACTGATGTTCTTAAAGCATGATTATTTTAACTTATTTAAAATAATTTAGAATAAAAGAAATGAAGCAAAAATTGACCGTTAACAAGGCCAGGGGCCATAAAATGTTCAAGGATGTTAGAAATAGTTATTTTGAAAACAAGCTTGGGCTCTTCTTCCTCGTGAACTTCATCCAGTGATCGCAAAGCCTTAGGCCAATAACTTCATCAGTGATGCTCCAATTCAGACAACTCCAGGAGGTTCGTTCTCGTAGCGGTTCATTTCCTAGAGATTCTAATACATATACATCGACGATGTCTGAATCTCTTTCTTCAACGACGAAGCAAGATACAACTCTGATGATGAGTAGTGGACATCATTGAGGTTTGTCGACACGTCAAGTTAATTAATTATGTGAGAGGCTCCTTCACCTCGTCGCGCTAGCTATGGTGAATGATGTACGAAAACAAACTCAAGAAAATCATTATCAGCGTCTTCCATTGCAGATTAATATTTCAGCAATGACGGATTTTTCTAATAGAGTTTACATCATCTCGACCTTAAATCAGATGACTTCATCACGCTTCGATCTGGGTTTTCTCTAGAGAGCAAGAGCATCTTTGAATCATGAATTTACAACCTCCGTCTTCAATCAGCAACAATGAGCTCGTGAGAGAAAATTTTAACCTAACCTAGTTCTTTCTGCAGACTAACCACACACATATCTCTAACTTAGCTAGATTCTATCAGGAAGGGGTAACCCAATCAATCATACTATCCATCACATTGCAATATCATTAACTATAATGTTTACTTGTTTTACATTTTTCTCTAATATTTTTTATTTTGTGTAATTAATGTTCATTAATCAAATAATTTGATACTCTTAAAAAATGATAAATATGGTATATAATATATGGAATGTTGAAAAAGAAAAGTGAATAAGAGAAGGAGCACTACATTCTACCAATAAGTAAAGTAAGCACGTGACAAAATTGTTAAAAAGACAAAAAGAAAATGTATAGATAGATTGATACATCATCATAGATAGATATGTCTTTATATAGTAATTAGGTTCATGCATAATATATATATATATATATATATATATATATATTTATTCAAGGAGAAGATGAAATAACTTAGACATTCTTACGTTGGTTGATGGGTTCCTTTTGTGCATTGAAGTAAACAGTTGCAACCGAACCCCAAGCATAAGCATAGGTGATGAGAGAAAGCTGTAGTGTTGAAGTTGGCCCTGGTTATGATATTTGGCTTCTCAATAGTTTGGTCAACATATTTGAACTGTCTAAATAGTATTAGAATATAACCGTGAATTCCAACAGCTGGGCATGGCTCCATGTCTGGCACTATCTCTTTTCCTGCATTTTTAGTTTACTCATAGTTCAGTAGGTGAGTGCAAGAATTCATATTTTTAAGGTTATGAGTTTGAATCTTCCCACCTGGTACTCAATGCTTAGTTAGCTAATTACATTTTAAGGTTACACAACACGAAATTAACGCACCTTGACCAGAATTGGTACCACGATCAGAACGAAGTGCTTTTATTTTCTTGTCACTTTGAGTCTCTACTTCGTTTTTAAATTCCTTGAACTTTTCAAAGGACTCTGATTTATGTGACATAAGGTAAATATACCCATATCTACTCATGTCATCAGTAAATGTGATGAAGTATCTATAGCCACCTTTAGCTTCAGTGCTCATTGGACCACATACTTCAGTATGTATTACGCCTAGTAGTTCAGTAGCCCTTTCAAACGTTCCTTTGAAAGGTGACATTGTCATCTTGCCCATCAGACATGATTCACATGTATCAATGGATTCAAAATCCATGTCTTTTAGAAGCCCATCTATGTGGATCTTCTTCATGAGATTCGCACTAATGTGACCCAATCGACAATGCCATAGGTAGGCCTCACTCAAACTATTTAATTTTTGTCTTTTGTTATTTATGTTATAAAATTCTGATTTGAGATCCAATATAAAGAGTCCATTACTCATTGGAGTTGTCGCATAGAAAATATCATTCTTAAAAACAGAAATATTTCCATTTTTAATGCTAAATTCAAAACCTTCAGAATGTAATACAGCAACCGAAACAAGGTTCTTAGTAATGCAAGGAACATAATAACAATTATTCAGTTCTAATATTAAACCAGAAGGTAAAGATAGACTTAAATCTCCTACGGTAAGTGCAGCAACACTTGCTCCATTTCCAACGCGCAGGTCTATCTCTCCTTTCTTCACTTGTCTTTTATTTCTAAGTCCCTACACATATGAAATAATGTGAGCACCATATGTAGTATCTAATACCCAAGTAGGACCATTATTTAATGTGAGAACATCGGTTGTCATAATCTCAATAACATAAATACCTGAAGTGGAACTCACAGTCCCGTTCTTCGTGTCTTCTAGGTACTTAGGACAATTTCTTTTCTAGTGTCCCTTGGCCTTGTAGTAAAAACAATCATGATCATCAACCATCTTTGGCTTCTCACCACCCTTGGGTTTGGCAACTTGCTTGCCTTTCTCTTGGTCATTGTTCTTTTTCTTAGTCACCTTCTTAAACCCCTTCCCATTGTTGACATTTAGAACTTCCTTCTTCTTGTCATCAGTAATATTGCCTTCAGTATTTTTAAGCATGTTATGGAGCTCATTCAGATCATACTTTAGACCATTCATATGGTATTGCATTCTAAATGTTGCAAAACCATCATGTAAGGATCTAAGAACAATATCAGTGGCCAACTCTTGGTCATATGGGGTCCCCAGATTTTCCATCCTCTTGAAAAGCCCAGTTAGGCTAATCACATGAGGACTCACTGGTTTTCCCTTCACAAGCTTGCTATCAAGTATAGCCTTGTGAGTCTCATATCGCTCTATCCTTGCCTGATCCTGAAACAGCGTTTTCAGTTCAGTTATGATAGTATAAGCATCAGAATGCAAAAACCGCTTTTGTAATTCAGTCTCCATTGCAGCTAGCATGTGGCAAGTAACAGGTAATGCTTCAGTTTTCACCCGAGTTGATGTTGCCTTCTCCTCATCTAATGAGGTTCCGGTCACAGTAGGGATAGGGGTAGTTAGGACGTCCTCACGTCCCTCAGACCTAAGAATAATTCTCAGATTCCTTTCCCAATAAAGGAAGTTCGTTTCATTGAGCTTGTTTTTCTCAACAATTGAGCGCAAAGAGAATTTCAAATTATCGTTCGACATATTCTACATAATATAAATGACATACAAATCAGTTTATGTTTTGAAATTTGCAAAATACTTATAATTGAACAATTTAAAATAAGTGAATGCACATTTTATTCAAGTTTTTATAGTCCCTTATGAATAAAATGATTCCAAGAACCCATTACAGACAATCCCCAATGTACTTTTGCACTGCCTTAGGTCTTGTGTGTTCAAGGTAAGTAACAATTACTAATTATAACTTATTATAATTCTCGGTTGATGATCCACATCCAATGTAGGATTCATCCCCATGCCTCAAGATCCAAAACTTTGCCTTTTGGTCTCTTGTTGGGTACAACCGTATCAAGGCTTATGAATCCCCGTATAGATTCATCCTCAGGAGCCTAAGGTTGAGGAAAGACACCCTCGCTTTTGCGAAACCTATCCAACCAAAACCATAAACTTCATGGGTCATGACACGGAAAGGCATTGCCCCAATTTTCTTTAGGAACTTAAGTTTTGATTGTCTTTTATTTAATAAAGATAAGGTGTGTTCAGCATGTCAAATGGGTAAACAAACTAAGTCAACCTTCAAGAGTAAATGACACATTCAGTCTAACCGATGCCTAGGTCTCCTTCACATGGATTTATTTGGACCGATTAGGGTCACCAGTCTAGGTGGTATGCTTTACACCATGGTAGTTGTTGATGATTATTCTAGGTATACATGGGTCATATTTTTGGCATCTAAACGTGAAACCGCATCAAATTTAATTACATTGCTTAAACGTTTGCAAAATGAAAAATCAACACGCATAAACATCATTATGAGTGATAGAGGAACTGAATTTACAAATAGTACTCTAAATGAATTTCTTGATGAATCCGGCATTAGACACGAGTTGTCTAGTGCTAGAACTCCTCAACAGAATGGCCTGGCCGAGAGAAGAAATCGAACTCTTAAGGAAGCCGCAAGGTCCATGATAGCCGATTCATGTGTTGCTCAAAAATTCTGGGCTGAGGCTATCAATACTGCATGTTATGCACAAAACCGGTCTTTGATCAACAAGTTTCACAACAAAACACCGTATGAAGTGCATTTTGATAGGATTCCTAACATTAGGTATCTCAAAATTTTCGGTTATAAGTGTTACATTCACATAAATGGGAAAAACTACTTATCTGCTATTGATGCAAAATCCGATATTGGGATAATGCTAGGTTACTCAGCAGTTAGTAAAGCATATAGAGTATATAATACTAGAACTTTAACCGTGGAGGAATCTCTTCATGTTGTATTCGATGAATCGGTTGAAAATAACACCGTATCATCCTTTGATCTACACAACAGATTGAAAAATAACAATATTCATTCTGATAGTGAAGATGAGGTTCCGGTTTTCAGACGGTTTGTCTATGACCAAACGGGTGCTGATGAAACCCAGCCGGAACATTATGAGATATTCAAGATGCTTAAATCTCTAGAGAGTATCGGTCTGAAACCCTTTCTAGATGACAAACATGTCATCTTCCCTGAGACCGTACTCGAATTTTTCCATAACGCTAGGGTCTTTCGCGGTACTCCATACTTTGATACCCTCATCCAATCTAGGGTTGGAGGAACCGTGTTTGACTTCTCCGAGCGTGATTTTGCTCGGTGCTTCGACCTTCCGAAGCAAGGTCTTACCGATCTGAACGCTCCGGACGAACTAAAAGCCGAAATCTCTTTGAACTTCTCTCGCTCGAACCGTCCGATCGATGACCACGGAGCTCGGTCATCATTGAGGGCTGAATACCAGCTTCTCAATGACATCATCAGTAGATCCATCTTGGGGAAAGACGTCACAAACACCTACTGCGCCACCGTCTTCAACATCATGACCGCTATCACAACTGATACTCCGGTCAATTGGTCAAGGGTGTTGTTTGACATCCTGATTTGGATGATCACCACCCGTCATACCGACTTCATTCCTCAGATCAGCTATATACTTATGGAACTCGGGGTTCCGCTATGTCCGGGCGAGGGGCTGAACCAGTCCCAAGTCGTGACCAGAGAATCTGCCGACTCCTTCTATTAGCGATTCGAGAAGGCCTGGAAGAAGAAGAACCGGAACCTTACCAACTCCGGCCATTAAAGTCACTCCTCCAACAACCGGTCATTTTGCTCCATGTACCGGTTGTATTGTTATCCTACTCAATTATGATCTCTTTCGGTTTAATCTATGTTTCTTTCGGTTTATTGTAATTCCTTTTCCATTAATGAAAACAAACTTTTGAATTCCAACTGCATGGGGAATTACATAAACTTAGTTCCTTTCCAACTAGATTCTCAGCCTCGGGCTCCGCAACCGGTCAAAAAGTAACCACTTCCCAAGGCGTTTTGAAAATACAAATATTCCTAGCATTAATGAGACAAAACGGAATATCAACATTAAATGCTCAAACTTTCCCTCCAATTTCATATCTATTTAAGAAACCTCTCCCCTTCACACCAACACACCTCCAAACAAAATATTGTAAACTCTCTCTCTTTAAGCAAAATCAGAAACATGTCTCATCGCACTTTTAGAAACTACCTATGCATCGACTTCGAATTTGTCCTCGACATGGAGGATGTTGAAGTAAGGGAGATACTTTTTGAATCCCTTGACGACACCGGCCTTCGCGGTTTCCTCGAAGAATCCGGACCTCTATTCATTCCAGAGGTGTTGGAATTTTTCGATAATGCATCCATGCTCGGCGATGTCATTGTCTCCATAGTGAAAAACAATATTATCGTTATTCCCGAGAGCGGACTAGCCGAAATGTTCAATCTTCCCACTGAGGGGTTCTCAGATTTCCCTTCATGGGTGGGCAGCGCAGCGGTTGATTACACTGAAATGTTCTCCGGAACCGACACACCGGTGGAGAATCACGACCTTAACGCCGACTTTGCCCCTCACATCCAACTCATGCATGAGATCGTTAACCGGTCCATCATCTGCCAATCTCCGAACCAAAACTATTCTAGAAAAGCTTTCGACATGATGACCTACATTGTCAGCCATACCCCCATCAACTTGGCATCGGTCATCTTCAATAACTTGAAAACCATGGTCGAAACGAAGAAACAGTTCAGCTATGCTCCATAACTGAGCTGGGTCCTTGGGCCAACGTTCCAAATCGTGGACCGGGTACACCGGTGAATCCCTCAAACATCCTCAACGAGAAATGGCGAATGACAAACTCTCTAGAATGATTTAGGATAGTCAATCCTACCCTTGTAATTGTTTCTTAAACCGATTTTTACATCGACTCTATCATGTTTCTCTTCGTTAATTAAAAATGAATATTAATTTTCAAGTATCGGTTCAAAATTACTAAGTTTAAATATCGGTTTAAATTCCAACCGATTAAACTCGCCTTTCGATTCTCTAAATTACCGGTTAAATAACCGCCTCTCTAATAATCGGTTACAAAAATAATTGCCTTAAATGCTTCCCGCTCAAAGAAATCCCGCCAAAACTTGCCGCCCAATGCTTGCCGCCCAAAGACATTTTGGAGGGAAATTTCCCGCAACTCTTGATGTGACGGTTCGCGGCGGTTTACACTCCAATCCGCGGGTATAAATACCCTCATCAGTCATTTTATTTCTTTCTTCCGCGAAATTGTTTTCTCTCTCTAGCACTCAAAATTCTCTTAAGCTCTCAATCTCTCAATCTCTCAGTCTCTTCAAGTAAAAATGGGTCGCGAATCTGTTCTTTTTACTCACATCTTCCAAGTCGACTTCGAAGAAATTCGAGCAAACGGATCGACGGAAGCTAAACAGGCGCTAGATCTTATTTCTACTTCTGGTCTTGAACACTTTCTGAGCGGACCGTTCATTCTGTATCAAGACGCGGTCATAAAATTTTTCCAAACCGCCGTCCACAGTAAAGGTGTAATAACTGCAACAATCGGCGAAAAACCGTTTCGTCTCACAAAAGAATCAGTTGCTGAGGTTCTCCGATTACCGACAGAGGGGAGCGTCTTCTCGGTTCTTACAGAGGAGGATGTTTTCATTACGGTTTGCGGTAAAGTTTCGGATACTAAAGAACCGATAGCAGTGTCCGGCAAGAAGAACGGCCTCAAACCGGAGATAGGCCACTTTGCGAGATTCTCACAAAGTCGGTTCCAAGGAAGGGGAGGTAACTACGATAGCCTCACACGCTCTAAGATTGAGATGATAGCCGGTTTGGTCAGAGGCATAAAGATCAACTGGGCCAAGGTAATCTTCTCTAACTTATGTGAGATGGTGGATCCATCTTCAAAACGGTCGTGGGGATACGCCGTTCCACTTGGAAAGCTAATGCGCCACTTCAATGCCGAAACCGGTCCAGACATTTTTACTCCTCCCAGCAAGATCATAAAATCCCATCACTTTCTGAAATTGGAGGACAAACCGGGCAAGACAAAGGTCTCCGCCAGTAAAAACACCCGAAGGAAATCACAGCCTAGAAAGAAAAAGGCTCCGGCGGGGAACAGTCCGTAAGCAAATCGGTTCCGCACAAGACTGGGTCGGCTAATATTCAGGCCGACACCCCTAATCCGGAGAACTCGGCGGCTATCTCTAGCCGGACTCACTCCCACAACACCGAGGAGAATCAGTCAAACAAAGGGAAGGGGAAGATGGTCGATGAACAACAGGCCAGAAATGTTGATGTCGAAACCGGTTCAGCCAGGCAACCGGAAAGATTTGTAACCGCGGACGACAACGTTCGGCAGTTGGTAGAAGAACTTGTCTCCCAAATATTGGAGCAACTTTACGATCAGGCTCACGCTACGAGCGATGTCTACTTTCAATGGGCTCTGAACCGGCAGGAAGTTCTTTATACCAATATATTACCGGCGCATCCCGTAGACCGGAGATATGAAAAGCTAATTGAGATGGAAACATCGGTGCTAAACCATACAAAAGCTAAGAGCGTGGTGACCGCTCTTCAAAGAGGGAAGATGGTCGAACCGCATGCCAGATTGATAGAATTTTCCGGCCACGTTCGTTATCTTCGTGAAAAACATATCCTTGGGTCGGAGGAATCTCAGTTCGAGGCCTTAGTGCTGGAAATGCTAACGGCTAAGGAACGAGAACTGACCGATGAGTTGGCACTGTTAAAATCGGAACCCGCTCACCAAGAAGCGTCACTCTTTTCCAGATCTCATCACGAAGGTGATGGCGGTGACGAATCCAACGGCGGTCCGACTCCAAATGAGGCCGAAAATATATCCACTCCACCGGAACCCACGGTCAACAACATTGAGATCGAAACGGGTACTCCGCTCACCGATCTGCACGGATCTCCGCAAACCAACAATGCATCGGTGCCTGCTATAACTGAGGATAAGGTCAAGGACATAATTGAGGAATTTGTCAATGACGCCATCATGCCGTGGCAAAAGAAAATAAAGGAAACCGCGACGAAATCCATCCGGTTAATTGAGTCTACCGATGAAAAGCTGGACTCCGCGGTTAAACGACTTACGGCCGTTGAAGAAAACTACGGCATGACCGATCTTCTGTTCGGTTCCACGACTGAAAGAACCGCAACGTTGGAGACTGTTCTTGCTCAAACCAACCAGCAGGTCGGTTTAATAGATCTACAGCTAATAACAACATATCAAAGGCTGACAACTGTTGAAGAGGGTCTATCTCAATCCGGTGTCCAGGCCGGGTCCATACTTGAAAGAATGGCAACGCTTGAAGAGAAGCATGCCAAGACCGAGGCCGAGCTAAGGGTGGTCTCCGAATAGCTGACGAAAATGATAGCGACAAAGCTGGAAGACGACGAAGCGCTTGAAAAAGCGAATGAAATCGCGGCTTAGAAGATTCAAGAGGCAGAGTACGAGCGGGTACGACTCCAAAAGGAAAGGGAACAGGCGGATGCGGACCTAGTCCAACATGTTCAAAATATAGAAGATGTTGCACCGGAACAAGCAATTCAGGAAAATGAGGATGCGGCTCGGCTACTCAACCATCAGCTAATATTGGAAGATATCGCCGATGCACATCAAAAATAAGGCGACTGTTCCATCAACCGGACCGGTCACCAGAAAGAGAAAGGCAACTTCCAAGAGGGCAGCGGTTACAAAGCTATTGGACAACATTGCTGAACCGGCTACCGCTCTTCCAATCAACTCGGCTTCACAAGAGGATGAAGAACTCGAGGAAGAGGTCGTACCGCCGCTCAAAAGAATGCGGGGTCTCGAAGCGATTCCACTCAGATCGGTTCCTTCACCGGTCTCACCATTCACCGGGACCTCGGGCGGTTAGGGATCCTCCTCCAGAGTTGGCGCCGATCCCTGCAATCCGGGAAAGGGAATGATGACCGACTACCTATGGGAAAAATTCATGCCTAAGAAGAGGGAATAGAAAATTTTAATTATCTACTACTTATGTCAATTCTAATATATTTCCCACTTCTATATATATAAAGTATTTTTGGAAACCGGCCTACATTTTAATTCTTGCATGGTTTTGAATAATTTAAATAAATTAATCAAAAAGGGAGAAATTGATAAGATAAAAATTTTCTTCAACATTTTTCTCAAATTTTTCCAAAATTTTTCGAAAATTTTTTCTAAGTCATTTTCCAAAAATCCGGCCACATAAACTTTTATAACAACCGGCCTACATTTTAATTCTTACATGGTTTTGAATATTTTAAATAAAATAATCAAAAAGGGAGAAATTGTTAGTTAAATTAGACCGATTAATAGAACTTAACAAAAACAAACTTCCTGTGCAGGAACGGTTAAGAACCAGAATCGGTAAAATAATCCAACCGGTCAAGTAATCCAACTGGTCAAGAATTCAACCGATCAGGAAAACAAGACCGGTTATAAGACAAGGCAAAAGATGTAACCAAAACCGGAAGTCATCCGGTTAACCTGAAGCTATGAAAACCTGAAGTCATCCGGTTAACCTAAACAACCAGTAGACATCCTAAACCGAAATGTATCCAACCGGAAAACCGACGAAGAAGATACTTAGAGAAAGAAGCCAAGAACATCAAACTAAGTACAATCTACAAATCGGTGCAAACAGATACTTTGAGTATCTACGGAAGATGATACCAAAGGAATAGACTGTAACATTGCCATATCCATACAAGTCTGAGGATACTCTGCAGGCTGCAGAAGACCGCCTGAAGAGATCTTTCCATTCTGGGATAAGTCAGAGGCGCAACCTTCCAGGTGCAGACAACTGTCCAACCGACAATTGCTACATTAAGTAAATGACAAACCTAGCCGGTTTGACCTACGCATTGGAAGCCTAAACCGTCAGGTCTGAATCACTGAGCCTCTGCTCAACCAATCAGATTCAAGGAGAAGAAATGTGACCGTTGGCACATTTCACCTATAAAAGAAGAAACTGAAGAGGAGTAAATGTAGTTAGTTACCAGTTTTAGCAGTTACAACAACCCAAGTTATAAGTTGCGTTTATCTCTTTAAGATTAAAAGGCTTAAGTGTGCATTTGAAGTAAGATTACAATTTCGGTGAGAATTGTACGAGTGTTTATCGAGCAGAAAATAAGTCTCGATCGGATATTGTATTTGTGTATTCCTTAGTAAATATCATTCTCGCGGTTTCGAGAAGAAGGGGTGACGTAGGAGTTTCATCTCCGAACATCCATAAAAACCTATCTTGTTTACTTTATGTCGGCTTTACATTCTAACCGATTCATATTAACCGACTCATACCTCCCTAACCGATTAAACATTACTTAAACCGACCCACTAAACTCCAAACCGACTCTATCCAAATCCGGCCGCATTCATCCCGTGTGTGTGTTGCTTCAGTCTGAAACAAACCACTTCCGCACTTGAAATCGGTTCAAGGGTTTGTGACAGCTTGTGTAGTATTGAAACTCGTTGTTAATCTTTAACCGGATTAAACACCAACCGTTGAGTGAAAGGTGTAAACCGGTCAGACCCCGGTTCCCCAGCCCCGACCTAGATCCTAACAACCCGTGTCATAGTCCAATGGAGCATCGTCTCCATCTCAGCAAGAATGACGGGAGTACGGTTGTGGATGCAACAAGGTATCGGAGCATACCGACAGTCTTTTCTACCTAGTAAACCTGATATTGCTCATGTTGTGGGCATAGTAAGTTCATACATAGAGGCGCCAAGTTCCCAATATTGGGCTTCGATCAAGCAGATACTTCATTACATATGAGGTACGTTGGGTTATGGTATATGTTATATATCGGAAGGAAGTGAAGCTACATTAGAAGGCTACAACAATAGTTATCTCGCTAGAGATGTTGACGACCGTAAAAGCACCTCCAGGATAGTTTTCTTTATCGGAAGTTACATTTTGACTTGGACTTCACATAAGTAGAAGATTGTTACTTTATCTTCATACGAGGACGAGTACATCGTAGAGGCGACAACGACATGTCAAGGGGTCTGGCTAAGTCGACTTATTGGCGAGCTAGTTGGGTGTAAAGAATTGAAATTCAAATTATTGGTTGATAACAAGTCAGCCATTGCTCTTTGTAAGAATCCAATTCATCTTGAGAGGAGTAAACACATTGACACGATGTTTCATTATATCCGAGTGTGCATTGAAGTAAGCAAGATGGACATTGACCACGTTGGCACTGATGGACAGCTAGATGTTATCCTAACAAAGGCATTGGGGAGAAAAAAGTTCATCGAGATACGTTTGAAGCTTAGTGTCAAATAAGTTGAAGTGGTATAACGAGATTAAGGGGTGATTTGCTGGATAATCTTGTTAAGCCCAATAAATCAGGCCCTAAATAATATCAACCCAATAATTTTATCTTAGAAAATATGCTAAAGCATATTTTGGGAATATGCTAAGAACATTCCCTTATTTTACTTTATTTGATTAAATTAGATTTTATTCCGTTATTTATTTCTTTTTCAATTCAATATTGTAAGTATAAATAGGCTATGCCTAAACTTAATAAAATACAATCAAAATATGTTATATTTTCCCCATACTTTTCTTTTCTACAACAACATGCGAGTCATACGATCTGAAAATTGATTAGAGCTCCATGCTTTACTTGTCCATTCGTGTGATCCGTCTTTGGAGGGTACACAACAAAGGACTTCGATGGTAGGCTTGACCTCGTATACTATTTTGGGAAAAAGTTTTCTAATGGGTTATGTTAGAGAACCATGTGACTTACCTTCCTCTATAATCTCGTAAAGAGTAGAGTTCTATAACACAAGCCTTTTAAAATTGGCCCTATTAGAAATACGTATTTGAACGTATTAATCCAACTGATTTCGAAAATCGTCACATTAGTTTACTTCTCAAAGAAATTATGAAAACTATGAAAATATTATAATATTCATTTTTAAGGGTTCGATACTTGATTCCATGTGAGAAATGAAAATTAGCAAGAGACATAGGTATATGGGGACTCTCTAGACTTAAGCCCACCCTACCAAATTATATTATATATATATATATATATATATATTTATATATATATATATATTATACCTTACATATAGGGAATTAGATAAATGAGTAAGATGAAGCTTAAGCCTAGTCAAGCTATGTCCGTCAAACTCAAATTTTGTTTTGAAAACTAAGATCTAGCCGAGTTAAACTAATTTTTTTAGAACGGTTAAACTAAAATTTTATTATTATATATATACTTAATTTAGTTTTTAATGGTGACAACTATATTTTAAAGGAGAAAGAAACTAATACTTATTATTAAAGGAGAGAGCTAAATGAATTAAAATAAAAAGAGAGTTAAATGAGATGTTGATTTATATCTTAATTAATAATTAAGAAGTATTAATTAATTAATTAGTTTTGTTAAAGTTTTTTTTTAATATAAATTTATAATTATTTGGATGTGACTTGAGAGAGGTTGTGAGAATGTGTTTAATGGGCTCAAGTCTATCTCAATTTTTTAAAATTAATTTTCATAAAATAAGGTCAAACAACCCTCTAATTTCCTATTTTTTCAATCCAATTTAATATTACTATCTTGGTCTACTTCGGTTTAGGGGTGTAAACGGTTCGGTTCGTTCGATTTTTTTTATCGAAAAATTCTTCTCAAACATTGGTGTCGATTTTTTCAAATTTTTCATCTGTCGGTTGGCGGTTAATGATCGGTTCGGTTTGGTCGGTTATAAAATCGGTTCGGTCGATTTATTAGTTTAATCGTTGAAAAAATAACAAATATATATTATAAACTAATATAATAAAAAATGAAAAAAATAGTTTAGTTTTATAAATAAAATATATATATATAATATAATAAACTAAAGAAGAAAAAAACTAGTTGAGTTTTATAATAAAATTTTAATAAATTAAATGATAAAATAACTATTTAACTTAAAAAAAATATTTTAGAATATTAATTAAATGAGTTTAAGAAAGAAAAAAGACATGAAATATACAAAATAATAAATTTGTGTGTGCCAAGATTCGATCCTGAACAAAAAAATTTATTATGTTAAAGATTTACCACTAAGCTAAAAGAACATATATTTATAAATATATCAAAAACACATATATATATATATATATATATACGATCGGTCAGTTAAACCGTTGGTTTTTTATTATATAAACCACCAACCGAACAGGCCATGTTCAGTACAAGAATATGAACCAGACATAACTCAATTCGGTTGATTTATAATTATTTCGGTTTGGATTTTTCGGTTTTGCTTACACCCCTACTTCTGTTACCCCTACTTCTGTTACAACTTGATCTATCGTGCGATCAGATGAAGTGCGAAATATTTACCTTTTGTTTTTTAATTACAATTTTTTTTGTTAATTCATATTAAGCTTACCCCAACTCCAAATTCTAGATATGTCCCTACCCTCAACGTTATATTACTCATGCCTGTTCACAAGAGGTAGTCTCTAGTCGAAAATAGTTAGCCATTTTCAATGTTTGAAAGGATTGTTACTCATGCGTTTTGAGTTCATAACTCTTTTGCTTTTTTAATTATCATAAATTGCGTCTAAATGAGGGTCTAACCCTATTCATTGCTTAAATATGACTATATGTGTCTATTATGTTTAGACAATATTGAGATTAAAGAGCCACGAACACGTCTCGAGCATTAAGAGAACATAAATGTGAAATGAAAATTCACATGTTTCTTGATTGGAGTTCAGACTATGACTCCTTGTAAAAAATGGGTATACGAGCATAAAAAAATTCACATATATAATTTTGGAGTATGGTAGCCTCATTTATAACACTACAAAAGTCAAACATTTTCTCGAAAATGTTTTAATATTATGAAAATTTGTATACATGTCAGGAATAATATTAAAAGTATGTTGTGCTCGAGTTTAGAATTTTCAAAGTTGTAGAACTCTAATATGACATTACGGAAAAAAAGTGTTTCTCCAAATGTGCCTCAAAAATTCTAAATTTTTTATGGAGGTCAAAAATAATTTTATGGTCATTCTATAAATATTTTGTAAATTTTAAGAATGTAGAACTCAAGATATGATCTCTAAAAGATAGATCATTTTCCAACAAGTACTAAAATTGATGGAAACAAATTATTCTTGTAGAAAATAATATTTTTGATCATCCTATATTTTTAGGATTTTTCTAAAATGATTTAGAGCTTCCAATGTGTAGACACTCATTTTATACCCCAATTTATAATTTTAAATAATCCTGAGCGATTGAAATTATTTCCTAAAATCCTTTACGGGCTCACATTATAAATGATTAAAATAAATAATTAATTTTAGAAAATAGTGTCGTATCAACCAAATTTTAAAATAATTAAATTACGGAATATTTAAATAAAACATAAGAAAATATAAATAATTAAACAAATTAAATAAACCAAACCAAATAAATAAATAAAAAAAATATATATTTTGATTACAATATTAGTTTATTTATTTTATAAAAATATGAAGAAATCAAACATGACTTAAATTAAATGCTAATTATGACGTGGTGCAGGCTATTGATGGAGGAATCAATTCCAGTTCTACCACCTTTCATTTTTTTTCAAATACCACATTTTTATTCCTAAACTAACATATTTTTCTCTATAAATCATTAATTAACATTTTCATTATACATATTCTACACTAATTTATTAATTACTTTATTTTATAAATATACATATATATAATTAAAAATAATAATACATATATTAAAAATAATATGTTACATAAATATTAAAATAATATATATATATATATATTTACTTAATATTATAAATATAATATATATAATTAAAAATAATTATTATAAATTAAATAATTCAAATAAATATTATAATCAAAAATAAAATACATTATATGCAACTTTAATATTATATATTAAAATAAAATATATTATATTATATAAATATTAAAATAACACATATATTACATAAATATTAAAATAATACATATATTTTATTTTTACTTAATTTTATGAATATAATATATATAATTAAAACTAAACATATTAAATTAAATAATTAAAATAAAATATTTTAAACTAAATTTGTTGGCAGTTGAAAATGAATTCTCAAATAAATCCAAAATAAATCAAAAAGATCGATTGGACCACCATTTTTAAAATGGTTAGAAACCACGTAAAGGTGTCGGTTAATTAAATGTTCGCAGCGGAATAATTTATAGATCTAATCATAAGATCATACATAATTGATAGAATCATGATATATAGTTTATAGAAATATACCTTTGATGCGTGAAACGGATCAGATCTGGTAGTAATGAATAATCGAGAGCCCCACGTGTTGATCCTCTACTTGGTCCACACGAGCCCGACTAAATCTCTTTACTTTCGACTGCTAGGACGAAAAAGACAAAGGGGAAGCAATCCATTTGCTAGATTAAAAGATGATTTCTTCCTCTTGGAGTTCTCACCGTAATATAACAAAAACCGTTTTAAAAGAAGAACAATTCTCTCTCTATTCACTTACGTTTTCTTGCAAATAAGTGAATCCTTTTGTATTAAATAAAATTCCATAATTAACCATTAATTATATA
Organism: Impatiens glandulifera; assembly: GCF_907164915.1. Classification (NCBI taxonomy): domain Eukaryota; kingdom Viridiplantae; phylum Streptophyta; class Magnoliopsida; order Ericales; family Balsaminaceae; genus Impatiens; species Impatiens glandulifera. The sequence continues at coordinate 37,585,531 of NC_061862.1, read as the reverse complement.
TTATTTTATTTCACAAATAAATAATATTTTTTATTATTAATTATATCTAATATGTATTAATTATATATTATTTTATTTCACAATCTTAACTCCATAATTAACCATTAATTATATATTATTTTATTTCACAATCTTAACTCCATAATTAACCATTAATTATATATTATTTTATTTCACAAATAAATAATATTTCTTATTATTAATAATATCTAATATGTATTAATTATATATTATTTTATTTCATAAATAAATAATATTTCTTATTATTAATAATATCTAATATGTATTAATAATTAACCATCTTTCTCGTTTATCTAGTCGGTCAACTCTAAGTGTGTGACCTCATAGGACCCGATTATAATAGTTATAGGTTTTAACCCCATTAATCGTAGTTGGCTTCTAGCAAAGCACTACGACTCATAAAATAATCGGATTAAATTATATCTGTTAATTTGTCCTATCCAAGTTTAGTCATTGCACATTAAATTAAATGACACAATTCCTTCAATCTCCCACTTGTCCTTAAACAAGTGTGCAATATAAGATATCTTTGTCTCTTAATGTCTTATTTAATGATATGGTAACATTCATACATTTCTATCAAATATGTTTCTTGAACTCTGAGTTTGAACTGTCAATTAAACGGATGATTCATATTAATCCATCCGAGCATGGCCATGCATTTTCAGTTCTCGCTCTTCAAGTGGCCGAGACACCATTCTTGTTCAATGTATCACAGTATACATGAAGTAGGAGGACTTCTCCATTCTTGTATGACTATGGCTCCCACTCAATTTTTAGCAATCCCAACTACTGCCTTTATAACTCCCTTTTACGGAAAGCGTTTAACAGTGTCAAAGAAATACCAATCATCAAGTGAGCCCACAACATACTCGTGTCTGAGGAATCTACTAAACATGGTTTAACTTAAAACTCTACAATCTCTTTTGGAGAGTCTTAAGGTGGGTCAGTCTTACATGTATCATCCATACACATATATGTAATTGACTAGACATCTCCATGTCCTTATAGCCCATGAAACCTGACGCTATCAGTCAGCTTACAATATAGTAACTTATAAAATCATCTATGTCCATTTGATGATTTCAAACTATAAACTTTTAATAATTCAAAACTTCATTTCACTTAATGGGGTTTCATTCACCAGAACACTTAAGGTGATCCCATTTGTTAATAATGAATTATTTGGACATATTACTCAATATCGATAAAAACAATATAAATAAGGATGAAATATCATATATCATAAAATCATCAAGTCAAACATAAAATTGGTGTCTAACACTCATAAATATATAATATAATACAAAAACAAACTCAAAGCCATTCTCCAATGTGCTTGAGACCCTTAGCCCTAGTGTGACTCTCATGCTTGGGCCTAGGCATAGGTTTGGTTAGTGGATCTGCAATGTTGTCATCAGTATGCACCTTACACATCCTAATATCACCCATAGTGATGATGTGTCGAATAAGGTGATACTTTCTCATAACGTGTCTGGATTTGGAGCTCGAACTCGGTTCCTTTGCCTGAGCTATGGCACCATTGTTGTCACAATAGATATCGATAGACATTGAAATGCTAAGAACAACATTGAGTTCATCTAGGTACTTCCTCATCCAAACGGCCTCCTTTGCTGCTTCACTAGCAGCAATGTACTCAGCCTCTGTTGTAGAATCTGCTATAGTACCTTGCTTGGAGCTCTTCCAGCTCACAGCTCCTCCGTTAAGGATAAAGACATAACCCGGTTGAGATTCAAAGCCATCTCGGTCAGTCTGAAAGCTTGCATCAGTATAGCCTTGTACGATCAATTTTTCATCTCCCCCATATACTAAGAAATCATCCTTTGTTCTTCTTAAGTACTTCAGGATATTCTTATCTGCACTCCAGTGTGCTTCTCCAGGACTTGATTGGTATCTGCTACACATGCTCAAAGCATATGCAACATCTGGACGTGTACATACCATGGTATACATGATAGATCCTATAGCAGAAGCATATGGGATCTTGTTCATCTTCTCAAGCTCAGCAGGTGTTTTAGGACACTACGTCTTGCTGAGATATACACCTTGTTGAATGGGTAAAAATCCTTTCTTGGAATCTTGCATCTTGAATCTATTAAGAATCTTATCAATATAAGTTCCTTGACTTAATCCAAGAAGCCTCTTAGATCTATCTCTATAGATCTTAATTCTAAGTATGTACTCGGCCTTTCCTAAGTCTTTCATTGAGAAACATTTCTTCAGCCATTCCTTTACGGACTCTAGCATCGGAATGTCATTCCCAATAAGTAGTATGTCATCCACATACAAGACTAAAAAGGCTGCATTACTCCCACTAAACTTCTTGTAAACACAAGGATCCTCTTCGTATGTAATGAATTTAAACTCTTTGATCTTTTCATCAAATCGAAAGTTCCAACTCCTGGATGCTTGCTTAAGTCCATAAATGGACTTCTTAAGGTTGCATACCTTCCCAGCATGATTTGGATCTTCAAAACCTTCAGGTTGTGTCATGTACACATCATCTTCCAAAAAACCATTTAGAAAAGCGGTTTTGACATCCATTTGCCATATCTCATAGTCATAATATGCAGCAATAGCTAGGATTATCCTAATGGATCTAATCATGACAACTGGTGAAAATGTCTCGTCATAGTCTATACCATGAATTTGTCTAAAACCTTTGGCAACTAGTCTTTCCTTGTAAACAGATGCATTTCCATCCTTGTCATTTTTTAGTTTGAAAATCCATTTGCTTCCTATGGGTTTTACCCCATTTGGCAAATCTATCAAGTCCCATACTTGATTTTCAAACATCGAATCCATTTCAGACCTCATGGCGTCAATCCATTTATTGGAGTCTGGACCCGTCACTGCTTGCTTATAGGTCGAAGGCTCACTATGTTCTAGCATAAGAACATCAAAGCTTACATTTAAGATGAAATCATCATAACGTCTTGGTTGTACCCTTGGCCTTTCCGATCTACGAGTGGGTTCAACTTGTTCAACAACTAAATCCGGAACATGATCTACAACTGTTTGTAGATCCTCTTGTTCTGGTTCTTGGATGTTCTGAGGCCCTGAGCCTTCAAAAGTAATCATCTCTGCATCGACATCATCCATGTCATTTTGTTGTTGAGTTTGTTGCTCTTCATCATCTTGAAATGTTTCAAGATGAATATTTCTCCCACTTGACTTGTTGGAAAGGAACTCTCTTTCCAAAAAGACACTATCCCTTGCAACAAACACCTTTTGCTGAGTTGGATTGTAGAAGTAATATCCAAAACTTCCTTTTGAATACCCTATAAAAAAGCATTTATCTGATTTTGGGGAAAGCTTCTCTGTTTGTAAATGCTTTACATAAGCTTCACATCCCCATATTTTCAGAAAAGACAACTTTGGAACATTTCCAGTCCATATCTCATATGGAGTTTTGTTTACAGTTCTTGACGGATTCCTATTTAGTGTAAGTACAACGGTAGTGAGGGCATATCCCCAGAAGGATACCGGAAGATTAACAAAACTCATCATTGATTGGACTATGTCTAACAAAGTCTTGTTTCTCCTTTCAGACACACCATTTAGCTGAGGTGTTCCTGGGGTAGACAACTGTGTGACTATCCCACATTTTTTCAAATGATGATCAAATTCGTGGCTCAAGTACTCACCACCACGATCAGATCGAATTGCTTTTATTTTCTTGCCACTTTGAGTCTCTATTTCGTTTTGAAATTCCTTGAAATTTTCAAAGGACTCTGATTTATGTGACATAAGGTAAATATACCCATATATACTCATGTCATCAGTAAATGTGATGAAGTATCTATAGCCACCTCTAGCTTCAGTGCTCATTGGACCACATACCATCAGTATGTATTACGCCCAGTAGTTCAGTAGCCCTTTCAAACGTTCCTTTGAAAGGTGACCTTGTCATCTTGCCCATCAGACATGATTCACTTGTATCAATGGATTCAAAATCCATGTCTTTTAGAAGCCCATCTCTGTGGATCTTCTTCATGCGATTCGCACTAATGTGACCCAATCGACAATGCCATAGGTAGGCCTCACTCAAACTATTTAATTTTTGTCTTTTGTTATTTATGTTATACAATTCTGATTTGAGATCCAATACAAAGAGTCCATTACTCATTGGAGCAGTCGCATAGAAAATATCATTCTTAAAAACATAAATATTTCCATTTTTAATGCTAAATTCAAAACCTTCAGAATGTAATACAGTAACCGAAACAAGGTTCATAGTATTGCAAGGAACATAATAACAATTATTCAGTTCTAATATTAAACCAGAAGGTAAAGATAGACTTAAATCTCCTACGGTAAGTGCAGCAACACTTGCTCCATTTCCAATGCGCAAGTCTATCTCTCCTTTCTTCACTTGTCTTTTATTTTTAAGTCTCTGCACATATGAAATAATGTGAGTACCACATGCAGTATCTAATACCCAAGTAGGACCATTATTTAATGTGAGAACATCGGTTGTCATAATCTCAATAACATAAATATACCTGAAGTGGAACTCACAGTCACGTTCTTCTTGTCTTCTAGGTACTTGAGATAATTTCTTTTCTAGTGTCCCTTGGCCTTGCAGTAAAAACAATCATGATCAGCAGCCATCTCTGGCTTCTCACCACCCTTGGGTTTGGCAACTTGTTTGCCTTTCCCTTAGTTATTGTTCTTTTTCTTAGCCACCTTCTTAAACCCTTCCCATTGTTGATATTTAGAACTTCCTTCTTCTTGTCATCAATAATATTGCCTTCAACATTTTTAAGCATGTTATGGAGCTCATTTAGATCATTCTTTAGACCATTCATATGGTATTGCATTCTAAATGGTGCAAAACCATCATGTAAGGATCTAAGAATAATATTAGTGGCCAACTCTTGGTCATATGGGGTCCCCAGATTTTCCATCCTCTTGAAAAGCCCAGTCAGGCTAATCACATGAGGACTCACTGGTTTTCCCTTCACAAGCTTGCTATCAAGTATAGCCTTGTGAGTCTCATATCGCTCTATCCTTGCCTGATCCTGAAACAGCGTTTTCAGTTCAGTTATGATAGTATAAGCATCAGAATGCAAAAACCTCTTTTGCAATTCAGGCTCCATTGCAGCTAGCATGAGGCAAGTAACAGGTAATGCTTCAGTTTTCACCCGAGTTGATGTTGCCTTCTCCTCATCTGATGAGGTTCCGGTCACAGTAGGGATAGGGGTAGTTAGGATGTCCTCACGTCCCTCAGACCTGAGAATAATTCTTAGATTCCTTTCCCAATCAAGGAAGTTCATTTCATTGAGCTTGTTTTTCTCAACAATTGAGCGCAGAGAGAATTTCAAATTATCGTTCGACATATTCTACAGAATATAAATGACATACAAATCAGTTTATGTTTTGAAATTTGCAAAATACTTATAATTGAACAATTTAAAATAAGTGAATGCACATTTTATTCAAGTTTTTATAGTCCCTTATGAATAAAATGATTCCAAAATCCCATTACAGACAATCCCCAACGTACTTTTGCACTTCCTTAGGTCTTGTGTGTTCAAGGTAAGTAACAATTACTAATTATAACTTCTTATAATTCTTGGTTGATGATCCACATCCAATGTAGGATTCATCCCCATGCCTCAAGATCCAAAACTTTGCCTTTTGGTCTCTTGTTGGGTACAACCGTATCAAGGTTTATGAATCCCCGTATAGATTCATCCTTAGGAGCCTAAGGTTGAGGAAAGACACCCTTGCTTTTACGAAACTTATCCAACCAAAACCATAAACTTCATGGGTCATGACACGGAAAGGCATTGCCCCAATTTTCTTTAGGAACTTAAGTTTTGATTGTCTTTTATTTATTAGTGAAAAATATTATAAATAAAAACAATGCAATGAAAATTGTGATCCTAGTATGGACCCTAAGATGCAAAAAAAAATATATAAAGAACTAAACTTCTTTGGTCTCTATGCTTGCACCCTTCATGGATCTCCATCCTTGAACTTCATGGTTCTTATTTGTATTACATAATTATTTATAATAATCAAATTATCAAAATAAATTACAAAATACATAACGATACGTAGATCATGTTATAAGAAAACATAACGATGCTCAGAGCGTATTTCAGGGCCATACTAAAAAAAATATTAATCTTTAATAAGTGGGATTTCCTAACTTTTAGAAAACAAATATATCATATTTATTTGATCCAAATATTTATATAATCCAATTAAAATAAATATTTCTTTTATTTTCTTAAAGATAGTTTTACATCTTAATCTATGTAAAATTATATCATCGATATAGATCCCATCAAAATTAACAGTTAATTTATTGATCCTTTCAATATATGCAACATTGCGCTTTGAACCACTGTCGGTTAATTAGATGTTCGTAGCGGAATAATTTATAGATCTAATCTAAACATCTAATCATATGATCATGCATAATTGATAGAATCATGATATATAGTTTATAGAAATATACCTTTGATGCGTGAACCGGATCAGATCTGGTAGTAATGAATAATCGAGAGCCCCACGTGTTGCTCCTCTACTTGGTCCACACGAGCCCGACTAGATCTCTTTACTTTCGAATGCTAGGACGAAAAAGACAATGGGGAAGCAATCCAATTGCTAGATTAAAAGATGATTTCTTCCTCTTGGAGTTCTCACCGTAATATAGCAAAAGCCGTTTTAAAAGAGGAACAATTCTCTCTCTATTCACTTACGTTTTCTTGCAAATAAGTGAATCCTTTTGTATTAAATAAAATTCCATAATTAACCATTAATTATATATTATTTTATTTCACAAATAAATAATATTTCTTATTATTAATAATATTTAATAAGTATTAATTATATATTATTTTATTTCACAATCTTAACTCCATAATTAACCATTAATTATATATTATTTTATTTCACAATCTTAACTCCATAATTAACCATTAATTATATATTATTTTATTTCACAAATAAATAATATTTCTTATTATTAATAATATCTAATATGTATTAATTATATATTATTTTATTTCACAAATAAATAATATTTCTTATTATAAATAATATCTAATATGTATTAATAATTAACCATATTTCTCGTTTATTTAGTCGGTCAACTTTTAGTGTGTGACCTCATAGGACCCGATTATAATAGTTATAGATTTAACCCCATTAATCGTATTTGACTTCTAGCAAAGCACTACGACTCCTAAAATAATCGGATTAAATTATATCTGTTAATTTGTCCTATCCAAGTTTAGTCATTGCACATTAAATTAAATGACACAATTCCTCCAAAAGGGAATCACCAAGAAATTTACGAGAGCCTCGTCATCAATCAAAACTGTCTAATTTGTCCAGTGAAGTTCAAAGGAAACAAGAGGGTAATTTGGAGATTTAAAATGATTTATAAGGTTTTGAGGTTTCAATGTGTTCATCAGATTTGTGTAAGAATCAAGATGCAATGTTGATGAAATGGTAGATCGGTAATGTTAACATGGTTCTTTAATCCTTTTTATTATTCTCATATGTCAATTTCTAAGTTTGGTTGGAGGAATTTGTTCAAGTTGCAATGGGTCCTGATGTTGTTGTTGCATTGTTGATGCTTATGAACTGATCATGGTAGGTTTGTTCTTCTAATCCTATTAGATATTATTTGAGAATTGGTTAAGACTTAAGAGGTATGAGTTATGATCATTTTATTTTAGTTGGTTTGTTGCTGTGTGGATAAGAGCATGTAGGTCATTGTGTAAATACAACACAAAAGAAAAAAATAAAGGAAAAGACAATCATCTAGAGTATCAAACTCAAGCTCTATTGGCAACTCATTGTTCAATCTGCTCGTGCATGAGGATATATGCTCGTGCATGAGGATATATTTAGTTGTTGGTTGATTTTGTATTTTCGAATTACTTGCATTTTGAGACCCTTTAATATATACTAAAAATTCTAAAATGGATAATTAAATATTTTCGAGCAATAATATAAAAGAAAAATAGCTTAAGGCCTTGTTTGAAATATATTATTTTTTCCTAATTTTGATCTATCTCATTTTTTCCAGGTACTATTAAGATCACGCATCATCTACATGTATTCATATCGATTTACGTATTTATTTTCTCATACCATGATGACAATCTAGACACATGTCCTAGGAACAGATTGATACAAACCTTTAGTCCCTATGTTTGGATTTATCTTAAGATGCATGTACTAAGATAGATTAAATAAACGAAGGGTAAAAGAAATATTTTGTGTAAAATGGTCAAAAGTTTATAATAGAGACCGTTCATTTGATATCAAAAAGGTTTATGACTCAATCAAAGGGAAATTGATGTTGTTAAAGCATGATTATTTTAACTTATTTAAAATAAGTTAGAATAAAAGAAATGAAGCAAAAATTGACCGTTAACAAGGTCAGGGGCCATAAAATGTTCAAGGATGTTAGAAATAATTATTTTGAAAACAAGCTTGGGCTCTTCTTCCTCGTGAACTTCATCCAGTGATGGCAAAGCCTTAGGCCAATAACTTCATGAGTGATGCTCCAATTCAGACAACTCCGGGAGGTTCATCCTCGTAGCGGTTTATTTCCTAGAGATTCCAATACATAAACATCGACGATGTATGGATCTCTTTCTTCAACGACGAACGCAAGATACAACTCTGATGATGAGTAGTGGACATCATTGAGGTTTGTCGACACGTCAAGTTAATTAATTATGTGAGAGGCTCCTTCACCTCGTCGCGCTAGCTATGGTGAATGATGTACGAAATCAAACTCAAGAAAATCATTATCAGCGTCTTCCTTTGCCTATTAATATTTCAGCAATGACGGATTTTTCTCACAGAGTTTATTTCATCTCGACCTTAAATCAGATGACTTCATCACGCTTCGATCTGTGTTTTCTCTAGAGAGCAAGAGCATCTGTGAATCATGAATTCACAACCTCCGTCTTCAATCAGCAACGATGAGCTCGTGAGAGAAAATTTTAACCTAACCTAGTTCTTTCTCTAGACTAACCACACATATCTCTAACTTAGCTAGATTCTATCAGGAAGGGGTAACCCAATCAATCAAACTATCCATCACATAGAAATATCATTAACTATAATGTTTATTATTTTACATTTTTCTCTAATATTTTTTATTGTGTGTAATTAATTTTCATTAATCAAATAATTTGATACTCTTAAAAAAAAGGTAAATATGGTATATATTATATAGAAGGTTGAAAAAGAAAAGTGAATAAGAGAAGGAGCACTACATTCTACCAATAAGTAAGCATATCACAAAAGTGATAAAAAGATAAAAAGGAAATGTATAGATAGATTGATAGATCGATCATAGATAGATAGAGAGATAGATAGGTCTTTATATAGTAATTAGGTTCATGCATGATAATATATATATTTATTCAAGGAGAAGATGAAATAACTTAGACATTTTTTCGTTGGTTGATGGGTTCCTTTTGTGCATTGAAGTAAATAGTTGCAACCGGAACCCCAAGCATAGGTGATGAGAGAAAGCTCTAGTGTTGAAGTGGGCCCTGGTTATGATATTTGGCTTCTCAATAGTTTGGTCAACATATTTGGACTGTCTAAATAGTATTAGAATATAACGGTGAATTCCAACAGGCTGGGCATGGCTCCATGTATGGCACTATCTCTTTTCCTGCATTTTTAGTTTACTCATAGTTCAGTAGGTGAGTGTAAGAATTCATTTTTTTAAGGTTATGAGTTTGAATCTTCCCACCTGGTACTCAATTCTTAGTTAGCTAATTACATTTTAAGGTTACCCAACACGAAATTAACACACCTTGACCAGAATTGGTACCTCCGAGAATGTTGGTCACAATCCTAAAAGGATAAAATGAAACATTAGTATACATAAAAATTGTTGAACTCTTCTTACTATAATGATTCAACCCTTGGCGAATCAATGAGATTGAATCCTCATTGATTACGGACCCCTCTTCTCGAGGGGACAAAACAATCATTTGAAACAAAAAAAAAAATTTTTACTGGTTTTCCCTCACTCCTGTGAGAGGAAAATGAATCCCACCAGGCGTTTGATATACCCAAAAGATTCTATCACATTTTTATATGGGTTTGTAAGACTTAATATATTATTACCCATTACTATTGTTGCTCCTTTAATGTTTAATGTATTTTGATTGTAGAAATATGTAATTAGCAATGCTTATTAAAAAAAATCTTAATGGAATAATTGTTAAATAAAATCTTTAAATAAGATGTTCAAGACTTAAAGCTTGTTTGATCTTTGATTATTTGAGAATTTTTTTTTAAATTTTGTCTAACAAATCTTGTTTGCTATAAAATGTAAATTATTTGAGTTTTTAATTCGTTTAATTACTAAAATATATTTTTTAATATTTAAAATTAATATAAAATAAAATATTAATATTTAATATTTTTAGTTAATCAAATAAGTGATTTAATATTTATAATAATAATGTAATGATATGTAGAGAATTTCTAAAAAAGATTTGTGTTGAAATTATTTTATAAATTTCTTTACGGGATTATTGCACGGGATGAAAATAAATAATTAATTTATAAAATGGTGTCGTATTAACCAAATTTTAAAATAATTAAATTAAGAATTATTTAAATAAAAAATATAAATATAAATAATTAGACAAATTAAATAAATCAAACCAAATAAATAATTAAAAAATATATATTTTGGTTATATTATTGATTTATTTATTTTATAAGAATATGAAGGAATCAAACATGACTTAACTTAAATGCTAATCATGAGGTGGTGCAAGCTATTGATGGAGATGGAGGGACCAATTCCAATACTACCCACCTTTCAAATAATTTTTCACAAAATACCCACATTTTTATTGCAATTCCTATTCTCAAATTAACCGTCTCTCTTTTTAAATTATTAATTAACATTTTAATTACACATCTTCCACACTATTCCACTAATTACTTTATTTTATATAAATATATATTTAAAATTAATAATACATATATTAAATAAAATATATTACATAAATATTAAAATAATATATATTTTATTTTTACTTAATTTTATAAATATAATATATATAATTAAAAATAAACATTATAAATTAAATAATTCAAATAAATATTATAATCTAAAATAAAATACATTATATACACCTTTAATATTATATATTAAAATAAAATAAAATATATTATATTATATTATATAAATATTAAAATAACACATATATTAAAATAACACATATATTTTATTTTTACTTAATTTTATAAATATAATATATATATATAATTAAAACTAAACCCACTAAATTAAATAATTAAAATAAATATTATAAACTAAACTAAAATACATTAATTATCATATGGAGAATAACCTCCTACCTTCATTGTGTAATTCCAAAGGTTGCAATATACAAATTAATTTGTACACATTATCCAATAGAACCATTTACACCTTAATGAGTATTACATTGTATTTGTTACATGAAATTAAATTTTACATTCTCCCACTTGGTTCATTTGTATAATATTTATCTTAAAAAAAGACAAATATAGGAATTATGGTGTAACGCCAAAAATCGACTCTTCTATAGAAGAATTTCGTTACTCGATAGTCGCGTCCCATAATTCACCTTCCTCTCGAGTGAAAAGAGGAACCAAAATAGTAGGTTTGGCTAGAGTGCATTTAAAAACATCGATTTAGACTGTTTTGATTTTTGTAGATTCATCACCGGAAAGAATAATATTTTACGTGTTCAAACAATTTTAGAAATTATGTTCTTCGTTCGGTGCTTGGTTACACGCAGGGATGAATCTAGGTAGGGGCTCGAGTGGGCTGAAGCCCATCCCGATTTTTTTTTTTTACATTTAAAATATGACATTACCCCCTAATTTTAAAAAAAATCAATAGAATTCACTATTTTATTTATTTAATTATTAAAAAAAATGGTAAAACTTACATTTATTTACCCATTTTATCCAAAATTTTCTCGTTTCTTACTTTAGCCCACCCTAAAATTTGTTTAAGCACACCTTACCACCGAATCCTGGGTCCGTCCCTGGTTACACGTGATAAATGGGTACCGCGCCATGTTTCACATGCCTCTCACTTGACAATTTTTACTTTATACTTTTGACCATTTAAAATAATATTATTCATCACCTTATTGTTGGAATTTAGACTATGTAGATTATTTCAACTAGCATTTAGCCCGTGCATCTGCACAAGTAATAATATAAAAAACCATGAAAAAAATTACGGATAACATTTTTAATTTTATTTTTAACTGTTTTAAGTTTATGGGTGGGTCAACCCACAATCCGACCTAAGTATCCATTACTCAACATCATTATATATTAGTTAGTTAAAAAGTTGAACTTATATTAATATTAAAACGTCCCGCGTTTATCAAATTTGGTGTTGAATTTAAAATATAAAATCTTTGTAGCCTAGTTGGTTAAAGAGTTGTACTTATTTTGTTAGGTTACAAGTTCGAAACATATCTCTAGCATTTTAAATTTTATTTTTAACCGTTTTAATTTTTAAAATGGGTCAACCCACAATCCGACCCAAATATCCAAATTAACCACAGCTCTCGACCCGGCAATCCGGACACTTAAAAAATTAAGCATCATTATATATATATAGATTAGTTAGTTAAAAGTTGAACTTATATTAATATTAAAACGTCCCGCATTTATCAAATTTGGTGTTGAATTTAAAATATAAAGTCCTTGTAGCCTAGTTGGTTAAAGAGTTGTACTTGTTTTTGTTAGGTTGCAAGTTTGAAAAATACTTCTAGCATTTTTAATTTTATTTTTAACCATTTTAAATTAAAAAATGGGTCAACCCACAATCCGACCCAAGTATACAAATTAACCACAACTTTCGACCTGGCAATCTGGACACTTTAAAAATAAAGCATCATTATATATATATTAGTTAGTTAAAAAGTTGAACTTATATTAATATTAAAACGTCCCGCGTTTATCAAATTTGGTGTTGAATTTAAAATATAAAGTCTTTGAAGCTTAGTTGGTTAAAGAGTTTTACTTGTTTTGTTAGGTTGCAAGTTCGAAACATACCTTTAACATTTTTAATTTTATTTTTAACCGTTTTAAATTTAAAAACGGATCAACCCACAATCCGACCCAAGTATCTAAATTAACCACAGCTCTCGACCCAGAAATCCGGACACTTTAAAAATTAAGCATCATTATATATATATAGATTAGTTAGTTAAAAATAAGAACTTATATTAATATTAAAACGTCCCGCGTTTATCAAATTTGGTGTTGAATTTAAAATATAAAGTCTTTGTAGCCTAGTTGGTTAAATAGTTGTACTTGTTTTGTTAGATTGCAAGTTCGAAACATACTTTTAGCATTTTTAATTTTATTTTTAACCGTTTTAAATTTAAAAACGGGACAACCCACATTCCGACCCAAGTATCCAAATTAACCACAGCTCTCGACCCGGCAATCCGGACACTTTAAAAATTAAGCATCATTATATATATATATATAGATTAGTTAGTTAAAAAGTTGAACTTATATTAATATTAAAACGTCCCACGTTTATCTAATTTGGTGTTGAATATAAAATATAAAGCCTTTTTAACTTAGTTGGTTAAAGAGTTGTACTTGTTTTGTTTGGTGCAAGTTCGAAACATACCTCTAACATTTTTAATTTTATTTTTAACCGTTTTAAATTTAAAAACGGGTCAACCCACAATCCGACCCAAGTATCCAAATTAACCACAACTCTCGACCCGGCAATCCGGACACTTTAAGAATTAAGCATCATTATATATATATATAGATTAGTTAGTTAAAAAGTTGAACTTATATTAATATTAAAACGTCCCGCGTTTATCAAATTTTGTGTTGAATTTAAAATATAATTTCTTTGTAGCCTAGTTGGTTAAATAGTTGTACTTGTTTTGTTAGATTGCAAATTCGAAACATACTTTTAGCATTTTTAATTTTATTTTTAACCGTTTTAAATTTAAAAACAGGTCAACCCACATTCCGACCCAAGTATCCAAATTAACCACAGCTCTCGACCCAGAAATCCAGACACTTTAAAAATTAAGCATCATTATATATATATATAGATTAGTTAGTTAAAAAGTTAAACTTATATTAATATTAAAACGTCCCGCGTTTATCAAATTTGGTGTTGAATTTAAAATATAAAGTGTTTGTAGCCTAGTTGGTTAAAGAGTTGTACTCGTTTTTGTTAGGTTGCAAGTTCGAAACATACCTCTAGTATTTTTAATTTTATTTTTAACCGTTTTAAATTTAAAAACGGGTCAACCCACAATCCGACCCAAGAATTCAAATTAACCACAGCTCTCGACCCTGCGATCCGGACACTTTAAAAATTAAGCATCATTATATATATATAGATTAGTTAGTTAAAAATGTGAACTTATATTAATATTAAAACGTCCCGCGTTTATCATATTTGGTGTTGAATTTAAAATATAAAGTCTTTGTAGCCTAGTTGGTTAAAGAGTTGTACTTGTTTTGTTAGGTTGCAATTTCAAAACATACGTTTAGTATTTTTAATTTTATTTTTACCCGTTTTAAATTTAAAAACGGGTCAACCCACAATCCGACCCAAGTATCCAAATTAACCACAGCTCTCGACGAGACAATCCAGACACTTTAAAAATTAAGCATCATTATATATATATATATATAGATTAGTTAGTTAAAAAGTAGAACTTATATTAATATTAAAACGTCCCGCGTTTATCAAATTTGGTGTTGGATTTAAAATATAAAGTCTTTGTAGCCTAGTTGGTTAAAAAGTTGTACTTGTTTTGTTAGGTTGCAATTTCGAAACATACTTCTAGCATTTTTAATTTTATTTTTAACCGTTTTAAATTAAAAAATGTGTCAACCCACAATCCGATTCAAGTATCCAAATTAACCACAGCTTTCGACCTGGCAATCCGGACACTTTAAAAATTAAGCATCATTATATATATATAGATTAGTTAGTTAAAAAGTTGAACTTATATTAATATTAAAATGTCCCGCATTTATCAGATTTGGTGTTGATTTAAAAATATAAAACTTTGAAGCCTAGTTGGTTAAAGAGTTATACTTGTTTTGTTAGGTTGCAAGTTCGAAACATACCTCTATCATTTTTAATTTTATTTTTAACCATTTTAAATTTAAAAACGGGTCAACCCACAATCCGACCCAAGTATCCAAATTAACCACAACTCTCGACCCGACAATCCGGACACTTTAAAAATTAAGCATCATTATATATATAGATTAGTTAGTTAAAAACTTGAACTTATATTAATATTAAAACGTCCCGCGTTTATCAAATTTGGTGTTGAATTTAAAATATAAAGTCTTTGAAGCCTAGTTGATTAAAGAGTTATACTTGTTTTGTTAGGTTGCAAGTTCGAAACATACCTTTAACATTTTTAATTTTATTTTTAACCGTTTTAAATTTAAAAACGGGTCAACCCACAATCCGACCCAAGTATCAAATTAACCACAGCTCTCGACTCGGCAATCCTGACACTTTAAAAATTAAGCATCATTATATATATATAGATTAGTTAGTTAAAAAGTTGAACTTATATTAATATTAAAACGTCCCGCGTTTATCAAATTTGGTGTTGAATTTAAAATATATAGTGTTTGTAGCGTAGTTGGTTAAAGAGTTGTACTTGTTTTTGTTAGGTTACAAGTTCGAAACATACCTCTAGCATTTTTAATTTTATTTTTAACCGTTTTAAATTTAAAAACGGGTCAACCCACAATCCGACCCAAGAATCTAAATTAACCACAGCTCTCGACCCGACAATCCGGACACTTTAAAAATTAAGCATCATTATATATATATATAGATTAGTTAGTTAAAAGTTGAATTTATATTAATATTAAAATATCCTGCATTTATCAAATTTGGTGTTGAATTTAAAGTATAAAGTGTTTGTAGCATAGTTGGTTAAAGAGTTGTACTTGTTTTTGTTAGGTTGCAAGTTCGAAACATACCTCTAGCATTTTTAATTTTATTTTTAACCGTTTTAAATTTAAAAACGGGTCAACCCACAATCCGACCCAAGAATCCAAATTAACCACAGCTCTCGACCCGACAATCCGGACACTTTAAAAATTAAGCATCATTATATATATATAGATTAGTTAGTTAAAAAGTTGAACTTATATTAATATTAAAATATCCTGCATTTATCAAATTTGGTGTTGAATTTAAAATATAAAGTCTTTGTAGCTTAGTTGGTTAAAGAGTTGTACTTGTTTTGTTAGGTTGCAATTTCGAAACATAATTCTAGCATTTTTAATTTTATTTTTAACCGTCTTAAATTAAAAAATGGGTCAACCCACAATCCGACCCAAGTATCCAAATTAACCACAACTTTCGACCTGGCAATCCGGTCACTTTAAAAATTAAGCATCATTATATATTATATATAGATTAGTTAGTTAAAAATGTGAACTTATATTAATATTAAAACGTCCCGCGTTTATCAAATTTGGTGTTGAATTTAAAATATAAAGTCTTTGTAGCCTAGTTGGTTAAATAGTTGTACTTGTTTTGTTAGATTGCAAGTTCGAAACATACTTTTAGCATTTTTAATTTTATTTTTAACAGTTTTAAATTTAAAAACGGGTCAACCCACATTCCGACCCAAGTATCCAAATTAACCACAGCTCTCGACCCGGCAATCCGGACACTTCAAAAATTAAGCATCATTATATATATATAGATTAGTTAGTTAAAAAGTTGAACTTATATTAATATTAAAACGTCCCGCGTTTATCTAATTTGGTGTTGAATATAAAATATAAAACCTTTTTAGCTTAGTTGGTTAAAGAGTTGTACTTTTTTTGTTAGGTGCAAGTTCGAAACATACCTCTAACATTTTTAATTTTATTTTTAACCGTTTTAAATTTAAAAACGGGTCAACCCACAATCCGACCCAAGTATCCAAATTAACCACAACTCTCGACCCGCAATCCGGACACTTTAAGAATTAAGCATCATTATATATATATAGATTAGTTAGTTAAAAAGTTGAACTTATATTAATATTAAAACGTCCCGCGTTTATCAAATTTTGTGTTGAATTTAAAATATAAATTCTTTGTAGCCTAGTTGGTTAAATAGTTGTACTTGTTTTGTTAGATTGCAAGTTCGAAACATACCTCTAGCATTTTTAATTTTATTTTTAACCGTTTTAAATTTAAAAACGGGTCAACCCACAATCCGACCCAATAATTCAAATTAACCACAACTCTCGACCCGGCAATCTGGACACTTTAAAAATTAAGCATCATTATATATATATAGATTATATGAATGGAAATGAGAATGGGTGAGTCCCAAAAATAAAATGTGGATTTGTCCACATTGGAAAAATAGCAAAATGTAGCATTTTTTCCATTAATCCAAGTGGGGTTTAATTTATTTTCATAATGCATTCAATTGCATAAAAATAAATAATATATTAGGATTAAATATTAATTGAATGAGTCAGTTAAATGGGTATTAATATCAATGTACAAATGAGAAATTTTCAATCAAATGCAATGATAAATGCATACGTTTGAAACCTTTCACATACAATTGATGAAAATGCAATTTATTGCATTAATTGATTTTATTTCTACGTTAAAAATTAATCATTATGTTGATTGGCTAATATATCTTTATATATCTCAATTGATCACACGTTGTAAAGGAGAGACAATAACAATTGCAGAATTACATAGTTTATATCTTTCAATCACCCTAAATGAATTTTAATTGGTTTTTATTTTCAACATCACAAAAGCTAGCTACTTCTTAGTTTTTCAGAAAAAACCTTTCATTGATCATTTTAATTGTGGCTTCACACAATTCTGCTTTGATCCCGGTGATAGTTCAGGTACGTTGGTCAAGTTCGTTGTGTAGTAATTCTGGTGCTGAATCACTACTAGATTCGTTGTACCCTGGGAGACAGCCATCTACGATAAGCTCCAGCACAAACGGGAGACGGTGGAACTGTTTTAAGGGAAATGTGCTAAGCACATGCCTCGAATCAACATTTCAATCGGTGATTTCGTTCTTTGTATATCTTATTTATTTTTATTTATTTGTAACACCATTTTATATATATTTTCTGTTATTTCAAGACAAGAATACTAACACTTATTTATTTATTCAATCATAGACATGCGTCTAAAAATAATCTAAGCTTAAATACGTGTATCGTTTTGTATTTCTAGGGCATGTGTCTATATCATGGTTCTAAATCTAAAATGTAATGAATAAAATAAATGATAATACTTGTTATTGAGAAATGTAAGTATAGAACAAAATAAAAAAGTTAGTTTAAACAGAATTCAAACAGGTATATATTTTTTTATTAGAAATCATTTTGTAATTTATATATATATTTTGTGTTTTTTAAAATAATGTTTTCTGAATTTTGTTTTTTTTTTGAATTTTTAAATTTAAATAAGGCCGTTTAATATAAAACGGGCAGGTGCATCTAAGAAAGTTGAGCAAGTTTCAGGAGCGGGATTAACAAGGAAGGGATTTCGGGTTGAAAACATAAATGCTCTTAGCGTAGATGTTCTGGGATTAATATATTTAGAGAATCAAATGAAGGTCATAAGTTCAAATCCTTTGTTGGTGTATTCATTTTGATTTTTTTTGAGATGGAGGAAGTGCTCATATAATAGACATATACATGTATTTAATAAAATAATAGTGCACTTGAACAGTGGTTTCATATGTAAATGTGTGGATGGACAATAGGCTCCTTCTTCAAATTTCACCACTATTTTTTTTTTCTTCTGAGAGTTAGTTTGCAGTTATTCACTCGGCCATTCAAGATTTTTTTTTTTTTTGCTTTGAATCGATCCCAGTATGATCTTAAACCAGCCTACAATGCAAAAAGCTGCTTTCCAATCTTATCTTAAACACAATGCAATCATTAACATAAAACTTAAGAATTTTAAATAAACTAAACAGTGATTTTTAAAAGCAAAAATTTGGAAAATTTTCTTTAGCATCAGTCATTCCAAAAATACTATAAAATAACTCATTTACCATAGTCATAACAAGTCAACAATAACTTAGACCAATACCAAAAACTGAAACATGTAGAACCATCTTGTAAAGAAAATTTTAAATCATTTATTTTCTAATTCATTTGAATGATCCTAATCATGTAAAGCTACATTAAGAATGAAAGTGATTTGCAAATTGTTTCAAAACAATTTGCAATTTATACCACTTACAATGGAGATCTCCAACTCCAAAACTAAGAAGCAGCAAAAGCTTCAAGAACATCAACAATGGCCGCTCTTCCTTTTCTCTCTCCAAAAAAACTTTCCTTCCTTTTTCTCCCTCGATCTTTTTATCTAACTGTTTCCTCGTGATCCTCGCGTCTCCATCATTGTTTGTCTTTTGAGACCAGCAACTGGATTTTTCCGAAAGATGTTTTTCCAATGGTGTTAAGGAGCATCAGACAAAGAGGAGATCGACAAGCGGAGATGAAAGGGAAAGAGGGTCTGGGTGCTTAGCTGACACCTAGTCCCTGTTTGTTTGAATTCTTTTGGGGTTTGGGCATCAGTGCCTAAGCCTTGTTTACTTTGTTATATATATATATATAATGAAAAACCAAAAGGCAAACAAAATTAATTAGAAGATGAAATTCATTTAAAGTCAATTTAATTTTTTTGGTTATTAATAATATTTAAATAAATAAAATTGAGTCCAAATTTTAATTATAGATAGAGTAAAAATGTGAGTGTCTACCCATGGAGATAAGTCCCTATTTTAAATGAAATATTATCTTTCATATATTATTATAAATATAATCTATGGTCACTTTCAAACTTAATGAATATACCATAGGTTTATTCAAGTCCAAATTTAATAATATTTTTCAAACAAAGTCTCATTCAAACTTTATTATCCTTAAAATTTTTAATTGGCATGTCTTTAGTCAAATGATCAACTATCACTAACTAAACTAGCATTTATCCCGTGCATTTGCACGAGTAAAGATATAAAAACCATGAAAAAATATTACGGTAAAAATGTGATAACAATTTTCTTTTTATTTTTAACCATTTTAAGTTTATGGGCGGCCGGGTGAACCCAAAATCCGACTCAAAAATCCATTTACTCTCACGTTGCAGAACGATCTCTAAAACATTTGATACAGTTTGATTCCTCAACTCATTTAGTTTGACCTCTAGAGTCCACTTCTTCCTCATACTACGAGTGAAAGGGAAAATGTAAAAACTACCATTAAAGTATTCCATACAAGACTTACTATATCCATATGAATTATGTCTCATATCTCTATAATTATGACGAAATTCTTTCATTATTGCTCACTAATAATAGTAAAATCTATAGCTCGGAGTCAAAAGAGAATTATGACCGATTAAAAACTATTGATGAACCACCGCGTTCATCAAATTTGGTGTTGAATTTAAAATATAAAGTGTTATTAGCCTAATTGGTTAAAGGTTGACTTTTTTTTGTTAGGTTGCAATTTCGAACCATACCTATAATATTTTTAATTTTATTTTTAACCGTTTTAAGTTTATGGGCGGGTCAACCCACAATCCGATCCAAGTATCCATTTACTCTCACATATATATCCAAAAGCTCTCGATCCGGCACTCCGAACACTTTAAAAATTAAGCACCATTTATATATATATATATATATTGGTTAGTTAAAAAGTTGAACTTATATTGTTATAATGTCTCCCGTTCATCAAATTCGGGGTTGAATTTAGAATATAAAATATTATTAGCCTAGTTGGTTAAAGGTTTGTACTTGTTTTGTTAGGTTGCAAGTTTGAACCATACCTATAACATTTTTTATTTTATTTTTAACCGTTTTAAGTTTATGGGCGGGTCAACCCACAATCCGACCCAAGTATCCATTTACTCTCACATATATATCCAAATTAACCATAACTCTCGACCCGACAATCCAGACACTTTAAAAATTAAGCATCATTATATATATATATATATATTATTTAGTTAAAATGCTGAAATTATATTGTTAAAATGTCTCGCGTTCATCAAATTTGGTGTTGAATTTAAAATATAAAGTGTTATTAGCCTAATTGGTTAAAATGTTGTTAGGTTGCAAGTTTGAACCATACTTATAGCTTTTTAATTTTATTTTTAACCGTTTTAAGTTTATGGACGGGTCAACCCACACTCCAACCCAAGTATCCATTTACTCTCACATATATATCCAAATTAACAACTATATATATATATATTAATGTGCTTAATGAACACTTTATTTTCTTTAATGTGATCTTTGATGAAAAATATTTATATCGATATATTTACTTCGACTCTCACTTTATTATAATTTATCATAAAAACGCGCAAAATTGAGTTGTAGCAAAAATTAAATGGCTTAAAAATATAGCTTACAATTCTAAGCCCAAAAATAATACTCCTTAACACAGCATGTAAGGAGACTCCAAAGCATGAATCAAATAAACTTTAGTCCCTTGAAGGTATTTGTAACGCCTTGAAATCGCTCATCTCTCTACTTTATTTATTTTTAAAATTTAATACTCTTTTTATTCTCGGGTTTAATTTAAAAAATATTTTAAATGAGTTCGGAATTAACTTTTGGATTATAGAGTCGCCACCTAATTTTTCTAAAATTAGGAGAATATTTTGCGTAACTAACACCTTTTAGAGATTGTGTTTCAGTTCTGGGCTTGGATAAACTCGGAAAAGGGCTCTCGTGTTTACTCCTTTGTGCCCGTTAGAACGACAAACTCTACTTTAATTTTTTTTGCCAATTTTAAAATTTTATTCTCTTACACTATAATTTGTAGATGATTTAAATAATAATGATTTAAGATATTGAAATTTTAGAATTTAAATCATACTAAGAGATCGGATTTGATCGATTTTTGTACTAGAAAATAACAAATGTTGATTGGTGGTGATTTTTATAAAGTTATTATAGCCTTTGGATAATTTTATTAGACATTTCTCACGTTTAAGAGGAATTTGATGGTTGTGAGCGGGCCTAACTAATAGGCTGCCTACGTATCTTTTGACAAAGAATGTGGTCACGACGTAGTTCATTGTCATGAAAGCTCTTTTCCTTTTTTTGGTGTTTCATTTTTTATTTTATTTTTAAAATGTCTATTGTATGAACTAAAATTGTATTTTATTAGAAAATTTCTTAGCATGAAACTATTATTTTATTACCACTTATTTATTTTGGTATTTTTTTTCATCCATTTTTTAAGTGCCCTAAAATTTTTATTCTTGTTGATATTGTTATCATTTTTTTAAATATATTTGTTGATGTAAATGTTTTCATGCAAATAATGTTAATGCATACGTATGGAAATGCAATCATACGAATGATCAATCATTTATAAATTCTTCATCCATTGCATTTTTAGACTTTCAAGTGCACCATTACTCAAGTATGAGAAGAAATTTTATGCTCAAGTTTTTGGAAGATCCTTCGTTGTCTTTAGTGATTTATATAGATATTTAACTAACTAGCTTGAGTAGACATTGAGATTCTTCTTCCACAAGAACCGTTTTAGAGTCTCAGCGTTGGCCTTGGTCTTTTGATATGGAATCATTGTTTATTATTAAGAGATCATGTCCTAATTTTGTACTCAAGTTTTTTTAGAGATATTTCACCGTCTCTCGTGATTTACCTTAGATGTTTGACTCACTAACTTTAGTAGACATTAAAATTCTTCTTCTATGAGTATCATCTTGGAGTCTAAGATTTAGTTGCAGTCTTGGGATCTTGAGTCATTGTTTATGATCAAAATATCATCTTTTAATTTGAAGACCGATGAATGAGAATAATCATAATCTACTCCAGATCCATATCTAACCAACCTCATCATTTTCTTGAGTTGCTCTGAGATGTTGTATGATACATCATTAGAGCCATGTCAAAACTATAATAGGTCACACATTGATGTAGTGCATCATCTCTCAGTTTCTTATATCGGGTTAACATTTCTTACATAAATCCATTTATATGATCAACTATTCTAGTTACCCTTATTGTTTGAATAGAGTAAAAAATTCTTCAAAAGGATATGACGAGGCTGCTTCAAGTTTGTTAAGCATACGAAATGTATGATATATTTGAGGGGCAATGTTTATTCCAATCATTGTATCCGATCTTCATTCGAACTCTAAGGATTTTATTTTGTGTGTTATGATCAATAGATCATGTCATTAATTGAAGGTTGGTGAATGGGCGTGACCATCATGAATCACCTATTTATTTTTAACATTGTCGCACACTTGACTTGCTTTGAGATGTCATTATTTATACCTATGACATCTTGTCATAGCTTCATCAAACTATAATAAGTCTCATGTCAATGAAGTGCATCATTTCTCAATTTTTATGTCGAAATATCATTTTTCCATGATTGTATATTCATAATACATTTCTCCATTGCAATATGATTAGTTTTTCTAGTTACTCATTTTGTTTGCATAAAATCAAAGATTTTTAAAAGGATAAAATAGGTTTATGTAAATCATGTTGAGCATATCAATCTATATGACAATAATGAACGATTTCAATTCTTGTCATTGCATTTCTTATGATCGTTGTGTGAATCGTGATTTTTTTTGTCTAAATGACATGATCGTCCATGTATTGTAACAATTGAGAGTCAAAATATCATGAATGTGTATTTTTGAGTGACGATCTTTCAATACCTATATGAAATGAAAATGTTGCGTATATGAAGCCCAATCTGATAGGATTGGCTTTATCGATAGAGACGGGGGTCTGGCTAAGGATGAAGGCTTATGAAAAACGGTTTGAAATAAATTCTGTTAGGGATTTAATTCGCTTTCTATTCTACGCAAACACTTGTAAACACTTGAAACAGATTCAAGGCGGAATTGTTTACATGGGTTTGAAGCACAAGATGAAATATGAAAAGATGACAGAAATGAAAGAACACAGCAGTTTGTTTATGGATGTTTGGAGAAACTCTCCTACGTCACCCCTTCTTCCAACCACCGGAAGGATTCACTATAATATGATTCGAATCAAATACAGTTTACACACACTTAGCTCACTATTGAACAAAACACTTTCTGTTCAATTACAAGATGAAAAATATCACTCAGCTAAAGGTGTTTTGATTCTAGCTCTCTCTTGATTCACACACAGTATAATCAGAAAGCAGCTTCACAGTATGAATATTCAAAGGCTTGAATTCTCTCAAGATTAGCAAGTTCGTAAGGTTAGCAGTTGTGCTTGTTAAGGCATATTGTCCGTTGTCCTTTGGATTTGTTAAATACCGAGTAGGAGCTAACGGTCGAATCTTCAAGAATGATACGTGGAACTCTTCCATTGGAAAGTCTCCATTGTACACAGCAGACTCTGAGCACAAGGATCGTGGCCGTACATCACTAGTAGTGCGTCGAATATTCCATCAGGGATGTACCTGCAAAACAAGTAATGTGAGGAAAATTCTCTTACGTGGCATTCCTTGGTTGGTTGCATATAGTTGTTGTACTAATCTTCACTAGAAAGTGGAGCAGGAGTAGGGTACAGCTATAGCACGTGGGTAGGTGAAATGCTAGATTCAAGCGTACTGCTTAAATTAAGGATTAGACGTATTTCAGTTAGACGGATTATAAAATTAGTCTAATGAAATCACACATCTCCTTTAAATAAACACGTCTATTAGACCGCCTGGTCTAATAGAATTAGACTTACGTCTAATTGCGATAACCATTAGACGGTACGTCTAACTCCACTGAGTTATACTACACGTCTAATTCCGGTTCTACCTCACACTTGTCTGAAAGAGTTAGACGCACGTCTAACTTTCACTAATTAAACCACACGTCTAATTATTCAATAACCATTAGACGGTACGTCTAACTCCACTAAGTTAGACTACACATCTAATTCTGGTTCTACCTCAGACTTGTCTGAAGGAGTTAGACGCACGTCTAACTTTCACTAATTAGACCACACGTCTAATTATTCAATAACCATTAGACAGTACGTCTAACTCCATTGAGTTAGACTACACGTCTAATTTCGGTTCTACCTCAGACTTGTCTGAAGGAGTTAGACGTACGTCTAACTTTCATATATTAGACTACATGTCTAATTATTCAATAACCATTAGCCGGTACGTCTAACTCCACTAAGTTAGACTACACGTCTAATTCCGGTTCTACCTCAGACTTGTCTGAAGGATTTAGACGCACGTATAACTTTCACTAATTAAACCACACGTCTAATTATTCAATAACCATTAGACGGTACGTCTAACTCCACTGAGTTAGACTACACGTCTAATTCTGGTTCTACCTCAGACTTGTCTGAAGGAGTTAGACGCACGTCTAACTTTCACTAATTAGAACACACGTCTAATTATTCAATAACCATTAGACGGTACGTCTAACTCCACTGAGTTAGACTACACGTCTAATTCCGGTTCTACCTCAGACTTGTCTGAAGGAGTTAGACGCACGTCTAACTTTCACTAATTAGACCACACGTCTAATTATTCAATAACTATTAGACGGTACGTCTAACTTCACTGAGTTAGACTACACGTCTAATTCCGGTTCTACCTCAGACTTGTCTGAAGGAGTTAGACGCACGTCTAACTTTCATATATTAGACTACACGTATAATTATTAGTCTATTAGACTACACGTCTAACTCCGATGAGTTAGACTATACGTCTAATTCCGAATATATTAGACTTACGTCTAATTCCGTGTATTCATTGGACTTACGTCTAATTCCGTGTATCTATTAGACCATCCGTCTAATTACACGTCTATTAGACTACACGTCTATTAGACTACATGTCTATTAGACTACACGTCTAACTCCGATGAGTTAGACTATACGTCTAATTCCATGCATTCATTAGACTATACGTCTAACTCCGATGAGTTAGACTGTACATCTAATTCTATGCATTGAATGCCAAAATCGGTCTATTGACCCTCATTAGAGCATGGTCTTATAAAATATTGTTTCAATACACCTGCATCAAAACTCATAAGTCATTTATCATCAAAATCTCAATGGTTAAATTATTTCAACACTTGGTCAAAATAATTTGACCCAACAATTTCCCATTTTTTGATGAAGAAATTGGAAACCTGCATATATATCAAAATATGCATTCATCATAAAAATAAACAAAACCCTTGTTCACTTACATCATACATCCAAAACCAATATTCGAAAAACCATCAAGGAAACATTGTTCGATAAAAGTATAAGAAAAGAGATCATTGTTTTTCCCTTTTAACTCGAGGATCGGTTTGACTTATTTCTTGACCGAAAAGCATGTTGAGATAAGGATGATAGCCGCGACCACCACGATCGCCTGCACTTGATATTCCACCGCGTTCACTACCACTGGCACGTCCACCTTGATCAACATTGGAAATCCTACTTCGGCTACCACCACTTCGACCTCCACCTCTCTTGGTTGGCCTAGTATTGACATTTGTGCTTGGGGCTCGCCTGGATCTAGTGCCGGTTGACACACCATCATTTCTTCTACTTGACTCGCCTTGAGCGGGTCGAGGTTGAGCACCTTCAGCATTGGCCATTGCATTCTCCTTTGCTTGAAACATCCTTGCAATGAAGTCAGCAAACTCTTGTCGTTCATTGTCATTTCTACTCATGCAGTCCTGAATTTCCACCATCTGATTCTTCACCAGACTGAATTCTTCCAAGGTTTCCTTGTGGCGTTCAACATTGATTTGCCTTTCAATGTCCATTAATTCAGTTTGACGATTGATAAGTTGCTTTTCAAACTATGAGTAGTTTATATTTAAGACATGAGTCTCATACGTGTTCTTCTTCAAGGTATTGTCTAACTCTTTGAGAACTCTGAGAATTTCAACAAAGTCCTTTCTTTATACTTCTTGATTATTCAAGGACTTCATCATGCTCTTCTGAAGAGATGAGAGCACCGAAGACATAGATTTTAACATCTTGTTGCCACCAACAGATGTTCCTTCATGGGATGAGATCTCTTTAGACTCTACTCCCATACTCTGAATTGGTTCAAAGTTTGTGTGAATCTGCAAGGATTGTTCCGGTTGGTTCATTTTGGTTTTCCTAGCATCTTCTTCTTGCTCTTCTTCTTCAATTTCTTCTTCAGCTCTCTGAAATATCTCAAATAGATTTCCAGAGTAGTGAATAGGAATGTTGATGTTTTCATGAACATTTTCCACAATGGTGTCGGGAAATAGACGGGGCTTGACAAAAGTTGCTTGTTGATCCTGTTCCTCCTCAGATGAGGAACTTTCTTTTTCAACATTCTTCTCTTTGGAGGGTTCCCCCTCAGATCTGACGGTTTCTGGCTGATTAACCTCGACCACTTTTCTTGAACAACCTCTGTTCTCGCAACAGGGGACAACATCTCATTTTCTACAATAGGAGCTTGAATAGCCTACTCAATCACTTCTTCCAAAATAACTTCTTCCTCATTTATCTCAAGAGCTTGTTCAGGCTCTTGGACAATCACTTTTTCTTCTTCATTCGGAAACTCCTGAATAGGTTGATCTAGAATGCGTCTCTCTTCGACAGAAAGATTTCCGAATTCGATTAGGAGAGCAGCATCTAGCTCATCAACATCTGGAATATCCATAGCTACATCATCATTTAAAGGTTCTGCGCCAGAACAATCGGCGCCATGAATATATCGACAAGCCACAAAGACATAACTGTCCAAAATGTCGTTCAACTTTTTCAAAACCTTCATTTCCACTTCAGATCCTTTCTGAGCAGGATTGAAGTTTGCCTTCCTAGCTTCGATGATTAGAAAGAGAGCTTTTCCATATATGCAAACTTCCACTAGATCTCTTCTCTTTAGAGCCTCAGCAACCTCTGAAGTTCTTGCCCATTTAAGAACCTTCTTTTCATTGATAACCCTCTTCTTCCATTCTTTAGTTATAGCAGAGTTTAACAAAGAATCGTTGTACTTGGAAGACAGTCTTTCCATGGACCAAGATTCATAAATCTCCAGTTTCTCGGCTGTAAGAGCTTTCATTTGCTCTAAAATGAGGTCAACAATCCATGTTGCCTCCGATACCTTTTCAGGAGCTTGAATTGCAATATCTTTACCTTTTCCAACAACCTCTACGGGTTTTAGAGCAGGTCTTGGTTCACCGATCACGATTCCACTTGCCTGTCTTCTGGAACGCATCAGTTCAAACTCAGATTGTGGTTTCTTATAGAGCTCAGTAGGAAGCTCCATATGAACAACTTTCCCACCTACCAATGAATCTTTAGGAACTGGAACGGAAACTTCTAGTTCAACAGATTGACCAACAACAAGGGTAAGAACAACCCCTTGTTCTGGTTGAGATGACTCTGTAGCACCGGCGGCTACAAGATCAGTTTGAACGACATGAGACTCAATCCTGTCAACAGTTTCATCATTTGGACCGGCTGACTCAACAGCAGGCCCTTCAGCAGATTCTCTCAAAGGAGAAAATACAGATTCGGCTTGTTCCACTACGGGAACATCAAATTTAGGCACATCGGCCAAAGATTTGGAAGACTTTACCTTTACAAATTTAGACGCGCGGGGCGCCCTTGTCTTCTTCTCCTTTGAGGCACAGGACCTCGAAGGTTTCCTCAAAAAGGTTGAGGGAGTGGATAATGAGGACATTGGAGTTGCAGCAAGTACGCCTGGACCTTGCTTCAACCTTGAATCGACAGATTCAGAGTCCTTCTTGTTTGGACTTTTCAGACTGGAGGAACTAGCCTCCGATTCATTCACCGTTTTCGTTCTCTTTGCCCCTGTTGACAGAACAAAAGTAGAGGGCTTGGATCGGGTAGAAGGTTTTCCACTGGTTTGGTAACTCGAAGCACCAGATGCAGATTCAAGGTTACTCTTCAATCTCATAAGAGTGTTAGCCACCGTAAGAGCAGTAAATACTCTTGGAGAGTTGATCTGCACCGGTTCACTAACAGGAACCCCCAAATGCTTCAACAGATGACTCAGCTGAGCCGCATATGTTATACTTTCCTTGTTTGTCTGATTGATAGAAAAGCATAAGTTCTGGAAAAGGGTATGAGCCTAGTTTACCTAGATTCCCTTTGAGATAGCACACATATAGTCAAAATGGTCTTGACAATAGAGATGGAAAGAACCAGATTTCCCTTGTAGTGCCTTTGCCACCACGTCGTTCAACAGAATGAAGTGCGGTTTGAAGACCTTCTTGAATCCATTCACATGGATCATCGAACCGTCGGCAGAAAAAGTTGTCTTCGTCTCCTCCATGATTTCTGAAGAGAGGATCAAGTCGAATAGATGTCCCTCCGTAGGAAGTTCAAAGAACTCCGCATAAACTACTTCATCGAAAGAAAACTCCATTCCGTTGAGGGTTGCTACAATGGAATCATCCACCATAGTTACAGTTTTGAAGAACTCGCGAACTTCTTTTTCATAGAATATGAACGGTCCGCCTAGATACTTCTTTAACCCATAATATTCTAGGGTTTGGAACATCTTCATCACCTTCGGTTGATCGAACGTGTATACCGATAGAAAATCCACCTGCAAAGTATAGTGACCGAGAGTGATTTTCTTCACCATTTTCGAAAGAATATGAACCGACACAGGATTTCAGAGAGATTTAGTGAGAGAAATGCAAAGAGAACTAGAGTTCTTAAGAATTTTGAAGGATTGAAAGCTTTCAAATTCATGCAGTAATGTCCTTATATAGATGGAAGAGGGAAATACATAATAACCGTCTATTCTAGGGGTATGACCCATTAATAAATGTTAGACGTCCTTTTTCAAGAAGTCATCATTAAAAATGACGGTATATCAGTCATTTTCTCTAAACTTGAAAGACATGTGTCTTCATGTTAATAAGAGATGACTTTTTGATATTTTGAGCGGGAAAAGTAAATAACTCTCAATCGTGGGACAGCTGTCCTTGATTAGTCTAATTGGCACGTAGTTTGACGTTTTTCTTACTCCATAAATCCATATAACAAAACGTCTATTAGACGGATGAGTCTATTAGACGCATACGTCTAATTCCGTGTTATAAAAATCCGTCTAATGTCTATTAGACGTGTACGTCTAATGTCTATTAGACGTGTACGTCTAATTCCGCATAAACACCACGTGTTAGATGTGTGTTGATTAGACATGAGCATCCTTTTGCTCGTGACGTAAAAACGTCTAACGTCTATTAGACGTGTCCGTCAAATTGCGTAGGTATAACACCTCAACATATAGACTTAGATGAATGGATCTGGAGCAAAAATACGTCTAAGTACACACTGTTTCTTTTAGACACCCTTGTCTAATTAGACTGATTAAGGATATTCGTCTGAAGAGTATTCTTACTTCCAAAGTAATTTTCCCTCTCAGTATGTATATGGACATAGGAATGTAACAAATAATTTTTGTGGTCCAAAGACCAAAAATATTTTTAACAAATAAAAACATTTATTCTACTAAAATGGCAAATGTCATTGTTGATCTTCCAGGCTGTGTACTCAGAGGAGTACTCTTCTTGCTTCCTTCTTGCAATCCTCCTGCATCACCTACAAAAGAAACTATTTACACATTTTGGTACCCATACTTAATTGGTTCCTCGATCAATTAGTCCCTTAAGAATCCATATCTGACTTATTCTGATGGACTTCTCATTTTGTGTTGTGATTAATGCATAAGATTTTGACTTAGAAGATGACTTCCTGCTAGCCACTAATCCTTTAACTTTTGAAGAAGGTTTTCTTTTAAAACTCCTTGACTTAAAGTCAGGTTTTAGATTGCCAATCATGTTAGTTGCTTCTAGCTTATTCTTAAGCCAGCTAACAGTAGACGGAACATAGACTATTTCATTTTTGAAAGCCACTTCTTCATGAATGGGATCAAATTCAATATCAGTTAAACCTCCTTTGACAAAACTTATTGGCTTAAGTTTGTCATATGATTTTGACTTTTTGCATGACAGGTTAGGGTCATTGCTATCAAATCCCAATCCGGATCTAGATCCAGCAAGTTTCAAAATGCTGATTTTATATTTGACAGCATCTCTAGACCTTGTCCATGCACAGACAACATAGTTTAACCTTTTGTTTCCAGATGAAAGAGTTTGAATCTGTTCTTTGATCATCTCATTCTCAGATGAGATCTCTTCAATCTTCTTTTCAAAATCATTTGACTCTTCACATTTAGACAGATTTGGTTTATTTACATTTGATGAAGATTTAGTTTCATTTTGGGATTCTGCTAGCTTTCTGTACTCGATGACCATGTCATCTAGTGCAGCTACCAGTTGTTCCCTTGAAAACCTTTCGGAAGAGAAGTCAAATACCTCAATCTCCTGAGTTCTTTCTTCATCTTCTCTTTCCATGAAGCATGCCACCTCCTCTTCATCACTTTCACTGGATGAAAAATAGGAGCCACGGCTGCTTCCTCTGTTCTTCCCGTCACCAGCCATAAGAGCCTTCAGCTCTTTTCCATCATCCTTGGCATCTTCACGCTTTGGCTTCCGGCATTCCGATGCATAATGACCTTTAATACCACAGTTAAAACAAGTAACATTAGCTTTAGATTTTCTATTATAATTAGAATTTGAAGAGTTTGAGTTAGAGTTGCTCTTCTTCATGAAGTCGCCAAACTTTTTCACAAAGAGAGACATGGCATCGCTGCTCAGCTGCTGAGCTGCCATCTTCACGTCCGGAGCGGTTGGTGGCTCTTCAGCAGTCACTAGCACCTTGGTAATGATAACGGACGTGGGTTGATGTTCTTCCAACCTACAGTTCAGCTCAAACTCATAGGCCTTGAGGTTAGCAAAGAGATCGAAGAGAGATCTTATTAAGATCTTTGGATTCTCTCATCGCCATAATCTTTATGTCCCATTCTCTTGGAAGAGCACGCATGACCTTAATAGCAAGCTCCCGGTTGCTATAGGTCTTGCCTAGGATAGACAGAGAGGAGACGATCTTGTTGAATATGGTGTCGAAATCGTTCATTGTTTCACCAGGACGCATCTTGAAGCTGTCAAACTGTTGAGTGGCAACCATGATCTTGTTTTTCTTGGTTTGCTCGTTTCCCTCACACAGTTGAGTGAGTCTGTCCCAGACCTCTTTGCAGTATCGCATTCGATAATGTAGTTGAACATACTGTCATCGAGAGATCTTTACAGAACATCGAGAGCCATGTTGTTGAGGTTGTTCTGCCTCTTTTCATCAGCGGTCCAGTCAGCCTTCTCCTTATCAATCTTGTTAGGACCTTCTGTGACAACGCTCCACATGTCATCATGAAGAGAAGAGAGATGAGCACGAACTCTTTTCTTCCAGACAATGTAGTTTTCTCGAGAGAAAGTTGGAATGGCTGTAGCATTGATATCTTTGGATATGGTCGACATATTTCAAGAAAGGCTTGAGAATAGAAACAGGGTTCTGATACCAATTGATAGGATCGGCTTTATCGATAGAGACGTGGGTCTGACTAAGGATAAAGGCTTATGAAAAACGGTTTGAAAGAAATCCTGTTAAGGATTTAATTTGCTTTCTATTCTACGCAAACACTTGTAAACACTTTAAACAGATTCAAGGCGGAATTGTTTACTTGGGTTAGAAGCACACGATGAAATATGAAAAGATGACAGAAATGAAAGAACACAGCAGTTTGTTTATGGATGTTCGGAGAAACTCTCCTACGTCACCCATTCTTCCAACCACCGGAATGATTCACTATAATATGATTCGAATCAAATACAGTTTACACACACTTAGCTCACTATTGAACAGAA
Organism: Impatiens glandulifera; assembly: GCF_907164915.1. Classification (NCBI taxonomy): domain Eukaryota; kingdom Viridiplantae; phylum Streptophyta; class Magnoliopsida; order Ericales; family Balsaminaceae; genus Impatiens; species Impatiens glandulifera. The sequence continues at coordinate 37,552,660 of NC_061862.1, read as the reverse complement.
CACTTACTGTTCAATTACAACATTAAGAATATCACTCAGCCAAAGGTGTTTTGATTCTAGCTCTCTCTTGATCCACACACAGTACAATCAGAAAACAGCTTCACAGTATGAATATTCAAAGACTTGAATTCTCTCAAGATTGGCAAGTTCGTAAGGTTAGCAGTTGTGCTTGTTAAGGCAGATTGTCTGTTGTCCTTTGGATTTGTTAAATACTTAGCAAGAGCTAACAGTTGAATCTTCAAGAATGATACATGGCACTCTTCCATTGGAAAGCCTCCATTGTACACAGCAGGCTCTGAGCACAAGGATCGTGGCCGTACATCACTAGTAGTGCGCCGAATATTCCATCAGGGATGTACCTGCAAAACAAGTAATGTGAGGAAAATTCTCTTACGTGGCTTTCCTTGGTTGGTTGCATATAGCTTTTGTACTAATCTTCACTAGAAAGTGGAGCAGGAGTAGGGTACAACTATAGCACGTGGGTAGGTGAAATGCTAGATTCAAGTGTACTGCTTAAATTAAGCATTAGACGTATTTCAGTTAGACGGATTGTAAAATCAGTCTAATGAAATCACACATCTCCTTTAAATAAAAACGTCTATTAGACCGCCTGGTCTAATAGTATTAGACTTACGTCTACCTCAGACTTGTCTGAAGGAGTTAGACGCACGTCTAACTTTCACTAATTAGACCACACGTCTAATTATTCAATAACCATTAGACAGTACGTCTAACTCCATTAAGTTAGACTACACGTCTAATTCTGGTTCTACCTCAGACTTGTTTGAAGTAGTTAGACGCACGTCTAACTTACACTAATTAGACCACACATCTAATTATTCAATAACCATTAGACGGTACGTCTAACTCCACTGAGTTAGACTACACGTCTAATTCCGGTTCTACCTCAGACTTGTTTGAAGGAGTAAGACGCACGTCTAACTTTCACTAATTAGACCACACGTCTAATTATTCAATAACCATTAGACGGTACGTCTAACTTCACTGAGTTAGACTACACGTCTAATTCCGGTTCTACCTCAGACATGTCTGAAAGAGTACGATGCACGTCTTACTTTCACTAATTAGACCACACGTCTAATTATTCAATAACCATTAGACGGTACGTCTAACTCCACTGAGTTAGACTACACGTCTAATTCCGGTTCTACCTCAGACTTGTCTGAAGGAGTTAGACGCACGTCTAACTTTTATATATTAGACTACACGTCTAATTATTAGTCTATTAGACTACACGTCTAACTCCGATGAGTTAGACTATACGTCTAATTCCGAATATATTAGACTTACGTCTAATTCCGTGTATTTATTAGACTTATGTCTAATTCTTTACATTCATTAGACTACGCATCTAACTCCGGTGAGTTAGACTGTACGTCTAATTCCGTGTATCTATTAGACCATCCATCTAATTACACGTCTATTAGACTACACGTCTAACTCCGACGAGTTAGACTGTACGTCTAATTCCATGCATTCATTAGACTATACGTCTAACTTCGATGAGTTAGACTGTATATCTAATTCTATGCATTGAATGCCAAAATTGGTCTATTGACCCTCATTAGAGCCAAGTCTTATGAAATATTATTTCAATACACCTGCATCAAAACTCATAAGTCATTTCATCATCAAAATCTCAGTGGTTAAATTATTTCAACACTTAGTCAAAATAATTTGACCCAACACAATCAACAATAGTAGAAAAAATATTTTTAACGAGGGCATAAACCCTCGGAGAAAGCCAAAATTCCCTTGGTGATTATTTTTGCCAAGGGAAATAAATGCTCTCAGAAGGTGTCGGTGATAAGACTATCGGTAAAAAAAAATCACCGAGAGCAGTTACCGTCCTTGTTGATAATTATAATTTTATTACCGAGAGAAAATCCAATGCTCACGGTCATAATATTAAATAATTCATCTTAATTCTTCAGCTCTGACCTCATCTTCTTCTCTCACAATCTCGGGATCCAAGTAATAAAGAAAATTTCAGTGGTATATTGTTGACACTAGAAAACCCAGTTGGTCCATCAATGTGTTGTTCAGTAGGTTTGAGAAGCTCAATTTCAGTTTTAGTCGTATCCCATTCAATCTTATATTCTTTAACAATCTCCTTCATGATCTTTAATTTCATCTCCCCAGATGGGGTTCTAACAGAAAGCTTTTTAATTAGCTGCCATAAACAAAAATTAACCAAATTATGATCTAGAAAGGGGAGAAGGCAAAAAAGTTTGATCGAGTTCAATATACCGTGCGATTGACGCCGATGTTTGGTCGGAGATTAGTTGCAGCAGAGACGAAATCTTTTCCGTATTTCTTCTCAAAGATTTTGTGAATTGTCTGCAATTCAGGAATGTGTAAGCATCGAGGTCCGACAAAAATGAGACTTGCAATTCCTTCTTTTAGATCCAACAGACATTCCCTGAAACCACACAAAGATGATAAAGAAAGGAAAAAAAGAGAATTTATTCAGATTGATTTACAATTACCTGCATTTTTCAATTATAGAAAGTCTTGCAACAATAAGTTCACATAATAGCTCAAGAAACTAATTTGCAGCCATGAAATTATTTTACCTTATTAAATATTCAACATATTAAGAATCACCATTTCCAATAATAAGAACAAATTCAAATAATACCCACTTGTTCAAAATAAAGATAATGAGTGTGTAACAGTGTAAATACGTACACGAAGGTGGTGGCATCCTCACTGGATTGGAGAAGCAAAGCGATATCACGCCTCATCTGATTCACAACCACGTCCCTCTTATTCCTAAGTAGTTTTATCCTCATCTGATTCGTCATGAACATATAGATCTTGAAAGTTGGTTAAGAAGAGAAGTTTAATGAATAATATGATGATCAATGTCATTATTATGCACATACGTGTTCCTAAGGGAAAATATGCGCACACTTTCCAACTCATCGTTTTTATTTAAAATTAAAGTATTATATGTGGGGGTTAGTCATATATAACGAATCGTTACAAACATTCACTCATCATTATCGCCTTTCAAATTCACATAGTATTTTGCAATATATACAAAAGGCTTTACATTTAAAACTATAGAAAGAAAATAATTAATGGAAAAATAAAACCAAGTCATCTTTGAGCTACTTCTTTCCTCGTTATTTGGTCTTTTGCCTTATTCGATTTCTTTAGCACGTCTTTTGATGAAACTTAACAATAAATGTCACATTTTTTGTCGAGATTGTCATCGTCTACATATCGTTCCACTTGAAAGAATGTGAGACATATGATTTGTGGTTGATCATGCCCTTTATGGCTAAGCCATTTCATCAAAGGGTGCTATCTCATTTTACTTTGAACATGTTATGATTCAGCTCATAATGCTCGTGATTGATGATCTAAATAACTAAGAGTTGTTTCGTGGAACTAGAGGTCAGCATCGGACTGGCCCGGCCCGGCCCAGCCTGTCGTGCCAAATAGTGATATGTGTCGTGCCGTGTCGTGCCTCATGTTAATCGTTTCGTGCTCGTGCCGTGCCTAAAAGTAAAATATTTCAGCCCAGCCCAGCCTGTTGACCCATGTCGTGTCGAGCCGTGCCGTACCGTGTCGCACCGTGCTGTGCTTCCCGTGCCGAGCCGTTCTGTGTCGTGCCGTGCCAATGGGCTGGATCGGACCGTATAACAACATTGTTAACCTTCTAAAAAAATAATTTAAAAAAATATGGGGTCGCACCCTTTCGAGTTACCTACGTATCTTACAAATTTGCAACCTCAAATTTGTAAAAATCAGACCCTCACGTAGTTCTAACTTACCTTAGATTAAATCTGAAATGTTCTATAATCAGTTTTCTCATTTGGTATCAAATGTGCCTTCAGTTTCTCGCATTCAACCTTGATATTGTTTATTAATCTTCGAGTCTATAGAAATGTGACCGTTTTTTTGTTACCGTTTTTTTGTCTTTTTCTATAAATGTTACTGTTTTTTATTATCGTTTTTTGTCTTTATATTTACTAATGTGCCGGGCTGTGGGCGGGCCGTGCCGAGCTGTGGGTCGGTCGTTCCATGGGCTATTAGTGGGCCGAGCCTACGGGGCTAAAAAAAGCTCCATTTTCAACTTATATATTTGTTTTTATTCATCTCCATTTTCAATATTTTGGTGTATTATCAATTTCTATAGAATTATCAATTTATATGCTTCACTTGTCCATTCGTGTGATCCGTCTTTGGAGGATACACAACAAATGATTCGATGGTAGGCTCGACCTCGTATACTATTTTAGGAAAAAGTATACCATGTGACTTACCTTCCTCTATAATCTCGTAAAGTGTAGAGTTCTATAGCACAAGCCTTTTAAAATTGGCCCTATTAGAAATATGTATTTGAACATATTAATCCAACTGATTTCGAAAATCGTCACATTAGTTTACTTCTCAAAGAAATTATGAAAACTATAAAAATATTATAATATTCATTTTTAAGGGTTCGATGCTTGATTCCATGTGAGAAATGAAAATTAGCTAGAGACATAGGTATGTGGGGACTCTGGAGACTTAAGCCCACCCTACCAAATTATATATTATATATAAATATATATATATATATATATAGGGAGTTAGATAAATGAGTTAGATGAAGATTAAACCTAGTCAAGCTATGTCCGTCAAACTCAAATTTTGTTTTATAATATAATATATATTATATATATACCTAGACTTTAAGGCGGTCAAATATCTTTTAGACGAGAGAGAAAACTAAGATCTAGCCGAGTTAAACTAATTTTTTTTAGAATGGTTAAACTAAAATTTTATTATTATATATATACCTCATTTAGTTTTTAATGGTGACAACTATATTTTAAAGGAGAAAGAAACTAAGACTTATTATTAAAGGAGAGAGCTAAATGAATTAAAATAAAAAGAGAGTTAAATGAGTTGTTGATTCATATCTTAATTAATAATTAAGAAGTATTAATTAATTAATTAATTATTTAGTTTTGTTAAAGTTTTTTTTATTATAAATTTATAATTATTTGGATGTGACTTGAGAGAGGTTGTGAGAATGTGTTTAATGGGCTCAAGTCAAACTACCCTCTAATTTCCTATTTTTTCAATCCAATTTAATATTACTATCTTGATCTACTTCGGTTTAAGGGTGTAAACGGTTCGGTTCGTTCGGTTTTTTATCGAAAAATTCATTCCAAACATTGGTGTCGGTTTTTCAAAATCTTCAATTGACGGTTGGCGGTTAATGATCGGTTCGGTTTGTCGATTTATCAATTTGATCGTTGAAAAAATAACAAATATATATAATAAACTAATATACTACAAAATGAAAAAAATTAGTTTAGTTTTATAAATAATATATGTATATATATATATATAATAAACTAAAGAAGAAAAAACTAGTTGAGTTTTATAATAAAATTTTAATAAATAAAATGATAAAATAACTATTTAACTAAAAAAAATATATTTTAGAATATTAATTAAATGAGTTTAATAAAGAAAACATTAAATATACAAAATAATAAATATGTGTGTGCCAAGATTCGATCCTAAACAAAAAAAATTATTATGTTCATGATTTACCACTAATCTAAAAGGACATATGTTTATAAATATATCAAAAACACGTATATATACGATCGATCGGTCGGTTAAACCGTTGGTTTTTTATTATATAAACCACCAACCGAACATGCCATGTTTGGTAGAAGAATATGAACCGGTCAGTTCGGTTGATTTATAATTATTTCGGTTCGGATTTTTCGGTTTTGCTTATACCCCTACTTCTGTTACAACTTGATCTATCGTGCGATCAGATCAAGTGCAAAATATTTACTTAATTTTTATCTTTTGTTTTTTAATAACAATTTTTTTTTTAATTCATATTAAGCTTACCCTAACTCCAAATTCTAGATATGTCCCTATCCTCAACGTTATATTACTCATGCATGTTCATAAGGGGTAGTCTCTACTCGAAAATAGTTAGCCATTTTCAATGTTTGAAAGGATTGTTACACATGCGTTTTGAGTTCATAACTCTTTTGCTCTTTTAATTATCATAAATTGCGTCTAAATGAGGGGCTAACCCTATTCATTACTTAGAGATGACTATATATGTCTATTATGTTTAGACAATGTTGAGATTAAAGAGCCACGAACACGTCTCGAGCATTGAGAGAACATAAATGTGAAGTGAAAATTCACATGTTTCTTGATTGGAGTTCAGACTATGACTCCTTGTAGAAAATGGGTATTCGAGCATAAGAAAATTCACATATATAATTTTGGAGTATGGTAGCCCCATTTATAACACTACAAAAGTCAAACATTTTCTCTAAAGTGTTTTAATATTGTGAAAATTTGTATACATGTCAGGAATAATATTAAAAGTATGTTGTGCTCGAGTTTGGAATTTTCGAAGTTGTAGAACTCTAATATGACATTACGAAAAAAAATGTTTCTCCAAATGTGCCCCAAAAATTCTAATTTTTTTATGGAGATCAAAAATAACTTTATGGACATGCTGTAAATATTTTGTAAATTTTAAGAATCTAGAACTCAAGATATGATCTCTAAAAGATTGATCATTTTCCAAACAAGTACTAAAATTGATGAAAAAAATTATTCTTGTAGAAAATAATATTTTTGATCATCCTATATTTTTAGAATTTTTCTAAAATAATTTAGAGCTTCCAATGTGTAAACACTCATTTTATACCCCAATTTATAATTTTAAATAATCCTGAGCGATTAAAATAAATAATTAATTTAGAAAACAGTGTCGTATCAACAAAATTTTAAAATAACTAAATTACGGAATATTTAAATAAAACATAAAATAATATAAATAATTAGACAAATTAAATAAACCAAACCAAATTAAATAATATCTCATTTTTTCCAGGTACTATTAAGATCACGCATCATCTACATGTATTCATATCGATTTACCTATTTATTTTCTCATACCACCATGATGACAATCTAGACACATGTCCTAGGAACAGATTGATACAAACCTTTAGTCCCTATGTTTGGATTTATCTTAAGACGCATGTACTAAGATAGATTAAATAAACGAAGGGTAAAAGAAATATTTTGTGTAAAATGGCCAAAAGTTTATAATAGAGACCGTTCATTTGATATCAAAAAGGTTTATGACTCAATCAAAGGGAAACTGATGTTCTTAAAGCATGATTATTTTAACTTATTTAAAATAAGTTAGAATAAAAGAAATGAAGCAAAAATTGACCGTTAACAAGATCAGGGGCATAAAATGTTCAAGGATATTAGAAATAATTATTTTGAAAACAAGCTTGGGCTCTTCTTCCTCGTGAACTTCATCCAGTGATGGCAAAGCCTTAGGCCAATAACTTCATGAGTGATGCTCCAATTCAGACAACTCCGGGATGTTCATCCTCGTAGCGGTTCATTTCCTAGAGATTCCAATACATAAACATCGACGATGTATGGATCTCTTTCTTCAACGACGAACGCAAGATACAACTCTGATGATGAGCGTGGACATCATTGAGGTTTGTCGACACGTCAAGTTAATTAATTATGTGAGAGGCTCCTTCACCTCGTCGCGCTAGCTATGGTGAATGATGTACGAAATCAAACTCAAGAAAATCATTATCAGCGTCTTCCTTTGCCTATCAATATTTCAGCAATGACGGATTTTTCTCACAGAGTTTATTTCATCTCGACCTTAAATCAGATGACTTCATCACGCTTCGATCTGTGTTTTCTCTAGAGAGCAAGAGCATCTGTGAATCATGAATTCACAACCTCTGTCTTCAATCAGCAACGATGAACTCGTGAGAGAAAATTTTAACATAACCTAGTTCTTTCTCTAGACTAACCACACATATCTCTAACTTAGCTAGATTCTATCAGGAAGGGGTAACCCAATCAATCAAACTATCCATCACATAGCAATTTCATTAACTATAATGTTTATTATTTTACATTTTTCTCTAATATTTTTTATTGTGTGTAATTAATTTTCATTAATCAAATAATTTGATACTCTTAAAAAAAGGTAAATATGGTATATATTATATGGAAGGGTGAAAAAGAAAAGTGAATAAGAGAAGGAGCACTACATTCTACCAATAAGTAAGCATATCACAAAAGTGATAAAAAGATAAAAAGGAAATGTATAGATAGATTGATAGATCGATCATAGATAGATAGAGAGATAGATATGTCTTTATATAGTAATTAGGTTCATGCATGATAATATATATATTTATTCAAGGAGAAGATGAAATAACTTAGACATTCTTTCGTTGGTTGGTTGATGGGTTCATTTTGTGCATTGAAGTAAACAGTTGCAACCGGAACCCCCAAGCATAGGTGATGAGAGAAAGCTCTAGTGTTGAAGTTGGCCCTGGTTATGATATTTGGCTTCTCAATAGTTTGGTCAACATATTTGGACTGTCTAAATAGTATTAGAATATAACGGTGAATTCCAACAGCTGGGCATGGCTCCATGCATGGCACTATCTCTTTTCCTGCATTTTTTGTTTACTCATAGTTCAGTAGGTGAGTGTAAGAATTCATTTTTTTAAGGTTATGAGTTTGAATCTTCCCACCTGGTACTCAATGCTTAGTTAGCTAATTACATTTTAAGGTTACACAACACGAAATTAACACACCTTGACCAGAATTGGTACCTCCGGGAATGTTGGTCACAATTCTAAAAGGATAAAATGAAACATTAGTATACATGGAATTGTTGAACTCTTCTTACTATATTGATTCAACCCTTGGCGAATCAATGAGATTGAATCCTCTGTTGTACGAACCCCTATTCTCGAGGGGACAAAACAATCATTTGAAACAAAAAAAATATTTTTTACTGGTTTTCCCTCACTCCTGTGAGAGGAAAATGAATCCCCATCAGGCGTTTGATATACCCAAAAGATTCTATCACATTTTTATATGGGTTTGTAAGACTTAATATATTATTACCTATTACTATTGTTGCTTCTTTAATGTTTAATGCATTTATATTTATATTGTAGAAATATGTAGTTAGCAATGCTTATTAAAACAAATCTTAATGGAATAATTGTTAAATAAAATCTTTAAATAAGAAGTTCAAGACTTAAAGCTTGTTTGATCTTTGATTATTTGAGATTTGTTTTTAAAATTTTGTCTAACAAATCTTGTTTGCTAAAAAATGTAAATTATTTGAGTTTTTAATTCGTTTAATTACTAAAATATATTTTTTAATATTTAAAATTAATATAAAATAAAATATTAATATTTAATATTTTAATATTTTTAGTTAATCAAATAAGTGATTTAATATTTATAATAATAATGTAATGATATGTAGAGAATTTCTAAAAAAGATTTGTGTTAGTAATACTTTTTTTTTTGAAAAACGACATAGTGTCAAAAAATAAAAGTCACAAAAGGGTAAAAGAGTTAAATGAGTTCAAAGGAAATTAGAGTAAAAACAAACTGAATGAAGTAAAAAAAATAACAAATGAGAATTGAGAATTAAAGTGTAATGAAATCAATGATTATGGTGACTTTCTCTTAAACGATGTTTCAGTTTTTATAGATAACAAATTCTTCTCGTCTTAAAAAGTTTGTTATTCGCACTTGCTGCACAAAGAAAGTGGTAAGTACACTAAATGGACGTGAAGTCAGCATTCTTGAATGGTGATCTCGCAGAAGAGGTCTATGTAGAACAACCACTTGAGTTCATCGATTCCAAGAACATAGGTAAAGTTCTTAAGTTGAGTAAGGCATTATATGGTCTCCGAAAAACTCCATGAGCATGATACTCAAAAATGGATGCCTCCTTTACTTCACCTAGTTTCACAAGAAACCCGTTCGAACATGCCGTCTATAGAAGAGGCGATGCTCAATCTTTCTTGTCTGGGGGTGTTTATATGGATGACTATATTATTAAGGGAACAATGGAACAAGACATCATCAATCAAGACACAAATGCAAGAAATATTTAAAATGAGAGACCTCGGTCTTCAAAGTTACTATTTGGGGATCAAAGTACGTCAAAATGACGGTGATATTACATTGTGTCAAAAGAAATATGCTACAAAGATTTTGGAGAAAGTTGGCATGTGTAACTGTAACCCGTGTCACAATCCAATGGACAGGAGTACAGTTGTTGATGCAACATGGTATCAAAGCGTACTTACAGTCTTTTTTACTTAGTAAACTTGATATTGCTAATGTTGTGGGCATAGTTAGTCGATACATGGAGGTGCCAAGTTCTCAACATTGGGCTGTGATCAAGCAGATACTTCACTACGTATGGGGTACGTTGGGTTATGGGTGATGTTATAAGTCAGAAGAATGTGAAGTTACATTAGTAGGCTACATCGATATGATCCCGATGGCGATGTTGATGACTGCAAAAGCATCTCCATGATAGTTTTCTTTATCGGAGGCAACATTTTGACTTGGACTTCATATAAGTAGAAGATTGTTACTTTATCTTTATGCAAGTCTGAGTACATCGCAGCGGCGACAAAGTCATGTCAAGGGTTCTGGCTTAGTCATCTTATTGGCGAGTTAGTTGGGTGTAAAGAATTGACATTTAAATTATTGGTTGATAACAAGTTAGTCATTGCTCTCTACAAGAATCTAGTTCATCATGTGAGGAGTAAACACATTAACACAAAGTTTCATTATATCCGAGAATGCATTGAAGAAAGAAAGATGATTATTGTCCACGTTGGCATTGATGGACAGCTCGCTGATATTCTAACATATGAGTTAGGGAGAAAAAAGTTTATCGAGATGTGTTTGAAGCTCAGTGTCAAGCAAGTTGAAGCGGTATAATGAGATTAAGGGGTGATTTTCTGGATAATCTCGTTAAGCCAATTAAATCACTCCCTAATTAATATCAACTTAATGATTTTATCTTAGAAAATATGATAAAGCATATTTTGGGAATATGCTAAGAACATTCTCTTATTTTACTTTATTTGATTAGATTAGATTTCATTCCGTTATTTATTTCATTTTCAATTCAATATTGTAAGTATAAATAAGTTATGACTTAAACTTAATAAAATACAATCAAAAGCTCTTCTCTTTTCCCTATACTTTTCTTTTCAACAACAACGGCGAGTCATACGATTTGAAAATTGATCGTAGCTCCATGCTTCACTTGTCTGTTCGTGTGCTCCGCCTTTTGAGGATACACAACAAAGGACTTCGATGGTAGGCCCGACCTCGAATACTATTTTAGGAAATAGTTTTCCATTAATAGGTTATGTTAGAGAACCATGTGATTTACATTCCTCTTGAATTTAGTAAAAAGTAGAGTTTTATAGCGCAAGCTTTTTAAAATTGGCCCTATAGGTTTTATAAATATGTATTTGAACGTATTAATCTAATTGACTTCGAGAATCGTAACCTTAGTTTACTTCTCAAAAAAACTATGAAAAATATCATAATATTCACTTTTAAGGGTTCGATACTTGATTATGTGTGAGAAATGGAAATTAGCTAGAGACATGGGTATGTGGAGGTTGTGGGGACTTAAGCCCACCCCTACCAAATTATATTATATATATATATATATATATTATATATATTATACCTTATATATATGGAGTTAGATAAATGAGTAAGACAATCTTAAGCCTAGTCAAGCCATGTCTTAGTCAAACTCAAATTTTGTTTTATAATATACAACATGCTTTAAGGCGGTCAAATATCTTTTAGACGAGAGAGTAAACTAAGATCCAGCCGAGTTAAACTAATTTTTTTTTAGAACGGTTAAACGAAAATTTTATTATTATATATATACCTAATTTAGGGTTTAAGGGTGACAACTATATTTTAAAGGAGAAAGAACTAAGACTTATTATTAAAGGAGAGAGCGAAATGAATTAAAATAAAAAGAGAGTTAAATGAATTGTTAATTCATATTGTAATTAATAATTAAGAAGTATTAATTAATTAATTATTTATTTTTGTTAAAGTTTGTTTGATTATAAATTTATAATTATTTGGATGTGACTTGAGAGAGATTGTGAGAATGTGTTTAATGGGCTCAAGCCTATCTCAATATTTTAAAATATATTTCATAAAATAAGGTCAACTTATCCTCTAATTTCCTAATTTTTTCAAACTAATTCAATATTATTGTCTTGGTCTACTTTGTTACAATTTGATCTATCGTGCGATCAGACCAAGTGCGGAATATTTACTTAATTTTTACCCTTTATTTTTTAATTACAATTTTTTTTTGTTAATCCTTATTAATCCCACTCCAACTCCAAATTCTAGATTTGTCCCTACTTTCAACGCTATATCCCACATGCCTGTTCGCAATGGGTAATCTCTACTCGAAAATAGTTAGCCATTTTCAATGTTTGGAAGATTGTTACACATGCGTTGAGTTCATAACTCTTTTTATCTTTTAATTATCATAATTTTCATCTAAATGAGGGGCTAACCCTATTCATTGCTTAGAGATGACTATATGTATCTATTATGTTTAGACAATGTTGAGATTAAAGAGCCACAAACACGTCCCAAGCATTAAAAGAACATAAATGTGAAGTGAAAATTCACATTTTACTTGATTGGAGTTCAGACTATGACTCCTTATAGAAAATGGGTATACGAGCTTAAGAAAATTCACATATATAATTTTTTAGTATTCGAGCCACATTATAACACTACAAAAGTCAAATATTTTCCCGAAAGTGTTTAAATACTCTAAAATTTTGTATACATGTCATCAATAATTTAAAAAGCATGTTGTGCTCGATTTGGAATTTTCGAAGTTGTTGAACTCTAATATGACATTAGGAAAAATATGTTTCTCTAAATGTGCCCCAAAAATTCTAAATTTTTTTATGTAGGTCAACAATATTTTTATGTACCAGCTATAAATATTTTGTAATTTTTAAGAATGTAGAACTCAAGGTATGAGCTATAAAATATAGATCATTTTCCAAACAAGTACTACAATTGATGGAAAAAAATTATTCTTGTAGAAAATAATATTTTTGACCATCCTATATTTTTAGGATTTTTCTAAAATGATTTAGAGTTTCCAATGTGTAGACACTCATTTTGTACCCCGATTTATAATTTTAAATAATCCAGAGCGATTGAAATTATTTTCTAAATTTCTTTACGGGATCATTGCACGTGATTAAAATAAATAATTAATTTATAAAATGGTGTCGTATTAACCAAATTTTAAAATAATTAAATTACGAATTATTTAAATAAAAAATATAAATATAAATAATTAGACAAATTAAATAAACCAAACCAAATAAATAATTAAAAAATATATATTTTGGTTATATTATTGATTTATTTATTTTATAAGAATATGAAGGAATCAAACATGACTTAACATAAATGCTAATCATGAGGTGGTGCAAGCTATTGATGGAGGAACCAATTCCAATACTACCCACCTTTCAAATAATTTTTCACAAATTGCCCACATTTTTATTGCAATTCCTATTCTCAAATTAACCGCCTCTCTCTCTTTCTAAATCATTAATTAACATTTTAATTACACATCTTCCACACTAATCCACTAATTAATTTATTTTATATAAATATATAATTAAAATGAATAATACATATATTAAATAAAATATATTACATAAATATTAAAATAATATATATTTTATTTTTACTTAATTTTATAAATATAATATATATGATTAAAAATAAACATTATAAATTAAATAATTCAAATAAATATTATAATCTAAAATAAAATACATTATATACACCTTTAATATTATATATTAAAATAAAATATATTATATTATATAAATATTAAAATAACACATATATTAAAATAACACATATATTTTATTTTTACTTAATTTTATAAATATAATATATATATATAATTAAAACTGAACCCACTAAATTAAATAATTAAAATAAATATTATAAACTAAACTAAAATACATTAATTATCATACGGAGAATAACCTCCTACATTCATTGTGTAATTCCAAAGGTTGCAATATACAAATTAATTTGTACACATTATGGAATAGAACATTTACACCTTAATGAGTATTACATTGTATTTGTTACATGAAATTAAATTTTACATTCTCCCACTTGGTCCATTTGTATAATATTTATCTTAAAAAAAAGACAAATATAGGAATTATGGTGTAACGCCAAAAATCGACTCTTCTAGAGAAGAATTTCGTTACTCAATAGTCGCGTCCCATAATTCACATTCCTCTCGAGTGAGAAGAGGAACAAAAATGGTAGGTTTGACTAGAGTGCATTTAAAAACATCGATTTAGACTAGTTTTGATTTTTGTAGATTCATCACCGGAAAGAATAATATTTTACGTGTTCAAACAATTTTAGAAATTATGTTCTTCGTTCGGTGCTTGGTTACACGCAGGGATGAATCTAGGTAGGGGCTCGAGTGGGCTGAAGCCCACCCCAAATTTTTTTTTACGTTTAAAATATGACATTACCCCCTAATTTTAAAAAAATTCAATAGAATTCACTATTTTATTTATTTAATTATTAAAAAAATGATAAAACTTACATTTATTTATCAATTTTATCCAAAATTTTCTCGTTTCTTACTTTAGCCCACCCTAAAATTTGTTTAAGCACACCTTACAACCGAATCCTGAGTCCGTCCCTGGTTACACGTGATAAATGGCTACCGCGCCATGTTTCACATGCCTCTCACTTGACAATTTTTACTTTACACTTTTGACCATTTAAAATAATATTATTCATCACCTTATTTATTTATTCAATCATAGACATGCGTCTAAAAATAATCTAAGCTTAAATACGTGTATCGTTTTGTATTTCTAGGACATGTGTCTATATCATGGTTCTAAATCTAAAATGTAATGAATAAAATAAATGATAGTACTTGTTATTGAGAAATGTAAGTATAGAACAAAATAAAAAAGTTAGTTTAAACAGAATTCAAACAAACCTACTTAGGTATATATTTTTTTATTAGAAATCATTTTGTAATTTATATATATATATTGTGTTTTTTAAAATAATGTTTTCTGAATTTTTAAATTTAAATAAGGCCGTTTATATAAAAAAAAATAAGTAGAAGAAAAAATAACCAAATGGAGCAAATCAATCTGGCTTTAAGCCAGGTGGTCAAGGAGTTGGCGAAAAACTTTAACGACGAGTTAGTTCGGGCAGGTGCATCTAAGAAAGTTGAGGGATTGAAAGTAACATGTAAAGCTCATTAGGCAATCCAGAAATGGTGACAGTTGGGGGATTGAAAGTCATGGAAGTCTCTGATCAAAAGCCAAACCCGTGTAAGTAAAAGTTCAAATCGACGCAAAACTAACAGTAAAACCCAAAATCTCGCTTAACCTAAAATTCAAATGAGGGCGATAACCTCTAAAATAAAGCCGACAATTTTATTTGTTACTCAGATCGATGGTTAGACTTATGATATTTAATTTAGTAACGGACAATTGTTTAATTAATTCTTGTGCCTAATCTGTATAAAATTCTTACAAAATCATTTTTCTAACAAAAAAAATATGTGACTTTCTAGTAAATATAATTTTGATGTTTGGAATAAAAAGAATTCCACATGCCCTAACTCAAATACCCCAAAAAGATTAATCAAATAGACAGAGAAATCATTACCAAGGTGTACAGCTCATTAGGCAATCCAGAAATGGTGACAGTTGGGGGATTGAAAGCCATGGAAGGCTTGATGCTGCAGCCATTAGTAATATGCTTGGTTGCATAGTAGACATTCATGGCTGTTGTGGGCACAAATGGATCCACCACATCTCCAATTATTTTACACATGATCAGAGGATTTATCGAACTAGCAGCCATCTGAGAGGAGAGAAATTAAAATAGAGAAAGAAATGAAGATCTGATGATGATAAGAGGAGGCTGATAGAACTAAGTGAAGGATATTGGTATATAAATATATAAATAAATAGATGCACAGTTGGAGTAGATGAGTGGGTTAAAATATGGGAAAGAACAATGTAAGAGAGAGTTGGCCAATTGTACATAACATATGCATGAGAGACAACTCAATGAATAAATGACACAATCCCGTGTACTCAATTGTATTTACCTTTATAATATTTTTTTATTGTAAATCTTAATTTAACAGTTAACTTTCTTACTTTAACCATTAAATATTTATATAATACTATAGTTTTCTCCGTCCATAGATTCATTTGGACAGCATTCCATGAGCATATAGGACACATCACCATCAACTCAACAGACATAAATTATTCAGAAAAATAGACCAGACATAAAAATTTAACATGACAAATGTAAAATAAAGTTAAGTATTCTAATTTTCTTCGCTCATAATTTAACATAAATTTTCTAACAAGATAAATTTTCAAAGAAAAAATGTTAAAAGTAACAAATATTAGATAAAACAAGTACTTTAGTTTTCACTGTCCATAGATAACATAATCTGTCATAAATTACTAAAAAACAGCTCACAAAAAATATTAAATAACAAATATCAGGTAAAGAAAAAAACTGTTCAAATAGAAATGTTAAAATAATAAAGTATTATAATTTTCTAAATTAACTAGAAAATTAGTTTAGACAGTAAATGTTACATTAACAAATATCATATAAAGAAAAGTACTCTAGTTTTCTCAATCATAGATAACATAATTTATCATAAATTAACTAGAAAACAGTTCAGACGGAAAATGTTACATCAACAAACATTGGATAAAGAAAAATACTCTAGTTTTTTCAATCATAGATAACATAATTTGTCATAAATTAACCAGAAAAACAGTTCAGAAGGAAAATGTTAAAATCTTTTTATACATGATCTTATTTGAAATTACTCCTTACACATTTTTTTTGTTTAAATTTACTCCTTAAACATTCAAAATATTATAATACGGTTAATTGGTATATCTATTTGACGACGCAACTGTTCCACTTCATTTACAGACAATGATGTTGTAGACGAAAAAGATGTTGCAGACGACAACGATGTTACAGACGACTCTATCTAAATTATTTAGATAGAATACTTTTATAATAATAAAGTTTTTACATTTTTTTCTTTGTAATATGTTATTTAACCTGAAACACATGTTTTCAAGATAATATTGAAAATAGTAATTTGCTATCATACTTCGAATGTAATTGCAACAAATCCAAAATGGTTAAATTAACCAATTTATTCATAATTAACTCTATAAAAAACATAAACAATGCAACTTTTAGTTCGTCTCGAACCTCAATCTCTAATTTATACTAAAATTTAAACCAATTATACACAAGTTTAAATCAATTAGAAAATAAATATTCAAAATATAAAAATATATAATTTAATCTAATCATTTTAACAACTAACTAATGTTGAAAAGTAGCTAAATAAATATCATCAAATGAAGTTAAAACATAACATCTTTATACTCGAAACACAAGACGAAACACAAGACGCATGCATAACAAATAACAAAGACAATGAAACTACTTACATTGACTTCAAACCAACATGAATAAGTCAGATAACTATGATATTAAGAATACCCTTCTTCTACATCACTGGAAAATCTAACTCTTCAACATTATTGTTTGATCTCTAAAAACTTAAAAAATAAATATGATACAAAGAACATTGAGTTTATCATGTCATATAAAGGTTAAAATCAAAACCATCTCGTAATATGCATTTTATTTGATCAGAAAAATAACATATAATGTGAGACATTAATACTCTATTCTACTACCCTAAAGATTCTAAAATGATATAAAACATGTGTGTTTTGTCCCTAACTGATATTTGTTGATCAACATCCTCCAATAATAATTTGCAAATAACAAAGAAACACTTGCGTACTTGGAAATTTTCACAAACATTCAAACTATAAAGTCCATCAATCAATGTATGTTCATGATTTTATTTGTGATTCTCATACTCAAGGAAATCAAATTAACAAATAATCAAAATAACATACCTTATGTTATAATAATCGGTAACCCACCCACAAATTCATCTCTACAATCATAACACATCACCCATTTTCTACTAATATTTATTTTCTTTCATTTAATCATTTTATGTGACTAGTATAAATTATGTGCATTATTTAGTTTACAATTTTTTTTATGATAAACATGGAAAATGGAAAACACTATCAACACTTTTTTTTGTAATGAAGAAAACTATTGCCAACAATTGTTTTTGGTCACTTAGGTTTAGGGCAATGGTTGGGGAGAACCTGTTGCAAAATCTTTAAAATAAAATCATTTTAATGATTCTAAAATCTTTATGAATATTAAACCGAAAAGCGGAAGCGTGATTGAATCAAGCACTTACCTACAATCATTGTTTGTCACTAGAAAATTGGCGATGAACCTTAGAGTGTGATTGAATCGAGCACTTACCTCCAATCATTGCTTGTCACAAGAAAATCGATGAACTTTAGAGTTTATCCCACGAATGGCGTCTTTAATAGAACCTCCAAGAGTCCTTAGAGATTCTTACACCTTAACTCTAAAGACTTATTTGTTTAATATAAACTACTACCTCTCCCTTAAAATGACATTATGGAGATTATTGTAACCATACAATTAAATTTATAAATTTAATTACATTGAATTAAAATACTTTAAATATCATATGGAGAATAACCTCCTACATACATTGTGTAATTCCAAAGGTTGCAATATACAAATTAATTTGTACACATGATCGAATAGAACCATTTACACCTTAATGTGTATTACATTGTATTTGTTACTTTAAATTAAATCTTACATTCTCCCACTTGGTCCATTTGTATAATATTTAACTTAAAAAAAGACAAATATAGAAATCATGGTGTAACGCCAAAAATCGACTCTTCTTGAGAAGATTTTTGTTACTCGATAGTCGTGTCCCATAATTCACCTTCCTCTCGAGTGAGACGAGGAACCAAAATGGTAGGTTTGACTAGAGTGCATTTAAAAACATCGATTTAGACTAGTTTTGATTTTTTAGATTCATCACCGGAAAGAATAATATTTTACGTGTTCAAACAATTTTAGAAATTATGCTCTTCGTTCGGTGCTTGGTTACACGCAGGGATGAATCTAGGTAGGGGCTCGAGTGGGATGAAGCCCATCCCGAATTTTTTTTTACGTTTAAAATATGACATTACCCCCTAATTTTTAAAAAAATTCAATAGAATTCACTATTTTATTTATTTAATTATTAAAAAAAATGGTAAAACTTACATTTATTTACCCATTTTATCCAAAATTTTCTCGTTTCTTACTTTAGCCCACCCTAAAATTTGTTTAAGCACACCTTACCACCGAATCCTGGGTCTGTCCCTGGTTACACGTGATAAATGGCTACCGAGCCATGTTTCATATGCCTCTCACTTGACAATTTTTACTTTACACTTTTGACCATTTAAAATAATATTATTCATCACCTTATTGTTGGAATTTAGACTATGTAGATTATTTCCATTAATGGAAATGAGAATGGGTGAGTCCCAAAAATAAAATCGAGTTAGTGGATTTGTCCACATTGGAAAAATAGCAAAACGTAGCATTTTTCTATTAATCCAAGTGAGGTTTAATTTATTTTCATAATGCATTCTATTGCATAAAAATAAATAATATATTTGGATTAAATATTAATTGAATGAGTCAGTTAAATGGGTATTAATATCAATGTGCAAATGAGAAATTTTCAATCAAATGCAATGATAAATGCATACTTTTGAAACCTTTCACATGCAATTGATGAAAATGCAATTGATTGCATTAATTGATTTTATTCCTACGTTAAAAAATTATTCATTATGTTGATTGGCTAATTTATCTTTATATATCTCAATTGATCACACGTTGTAAAGGAGAGACAATAACAATTGCAGAATTACATAGTTTATATCTTTCAATCACCCTAAATGAATTTTAATTGGTTTTTATATTCAACATCACAAGAAGCTAGATACTTCTTAGTTTTTCAGAAAAAACCTTCCATTGATTATTTTAATTGTGGCTTCACACAATTCTGCTTTGATCCCGGTGATAGTTCAGGTACGTTGGTCAAGTTCATTGTGTAGTGATTCTGGTGCTGAATCACTACTAGATTCGTTGTACCCTGGGAGACAGCCATCTACGATAAGCTCCAGCACAAACGGGAGATGGTGGAACTGTTTTAAGGGAAATGTGCTAAGCACATGCCTCGAATCAACATTTCAATCGGTGATTTCGTTCTTTGTATATCTTATTTATTTTTATTTATTTGTAACACCATTTTATATATATTTTTTGTTATTTCAAGACAAGAATACTAACAATCTTAAAACAGTTTCTTTGTGCTAAGCTATTTAAGAGCTTGCGCCATCGAATATTTTTTTTTGTCTTTGATGTTTTAGAAATACGAGTCGCGGTGTTGCGAAAGAGATAATGCTCATTTCGAAAAATGGAAATGATTCATCTTAAGAAAAAAAAAATCAACAAATAAAGATAGTCTTATTGTATATAAATATGTTGATTATTAATACATATGTTCTTATGTTGTTAAAGCTTAATTTTATAAGCTAATATATTTTAATATAAATTTTTCTTAAAGAACTTTAATATGTATCTTCATTATATAAATATTATATATAAAATAAATTAGAACATAATTAATTTAATTTGTTCTAGTTTTATTTTGAAGATTTGTTTGGTTATTAAAATTATTAATAATAATGAATGAAAATAAGAAAGTAACGAATATGTTAGCTTTCAATTTTATAAATTTATGGTGTTAAAATTAATTATAATTGAAACATATGGTTTCAGTTTTAAAATAAGTAATTATAATATATACCTTCTTTTTAATTAAGCAATATAATTAATAAGAATGTGGTAGGAAGATTTAATAAACAAAGAGAGATGATATCTTTATTTATACATTGTTTTATATATTACATTTTATTATGGTAATAAATTATCGTTTTAAATGTGCATATATTCATTTGTTGACAGAGTCTAGTCAAATATGAAGTATAAGTTGTCTCTAGAAAGAAGACAAAAGGTCATAAAAGCGGTACAACAATGAAATGGCGCATTGGCGTAGTGGTTCGAAGTTCAGACGCGCAAGGAGGTGAAAGGTCCCTAGTTTGAATCTCATTTTAGCCAATGATTTCTTTTGTATAAATCTAGTCACTTATGGTTTCTTTCGTAGAAATCTGATGTGTTATAAAATGACACAAATCTAATGTGTTAAAAAATGACACTAGTTATTTATGACGAAACTATTCAAATTTCTTCTATAGAAATTATTAGATGAATGTGTTAAAAAATGACACTAGTCATTTACGGTGGAATCATTCAAATTTCTTGTATAGAAATTATTATATGAATGGATAGTCAATGATTTCTTGGTAGAAATCAGACTAGTTAAAATGACTTTAGTCATTGATGTTGAAACTATATTGAAACCATTCAAATTTCTTGTGTAAAAATAATATGAGATGAAGGATAGTCAATAATTTTTCTTGGTAAAAATCAGACTTGCTAAATTGACTCTAGTCATTGATGTTGAAATCACTGCAATTTCTTGTGTAAAAAATTGTGAGATGAATGATATCTGATATATGATTTTAATCATGGATGTTGAAATCATTTTAATTTTTTCTATAGAAATTATTAAATGTGAATTGACACACTTAACGATATAGAAAGTGCTGGAGCCATTCTAATTTCTTGTGTAGAAATTATAGAAATTTTATTTGCCAAAATGATGTTGTTATTAATATTTTAAGGCATTTAAATTTCTTGAGATTAAATAAGTTATTTGTGTTAGAACTTATTATAATCATGCATTTAAAAAGACACGACTATGTTAGTCGAAATTGTCTTACAAAATTGTCTCGGTGAGAACAATTTACCCAAAGTTATTTTTGAGCATGCATAGTCGTTTCACGTCGATTATTGTTCAAAATATGGCAATGTAAGTGCTTCAATTAAGATATGAAATATATTTATAATTATATTTTATTTGATTATGTTGCTAAGTGATTATTTGTATATATATCATGCATATTAGTTAATAATATGATGATTCGTGTTCATTCATAATATGTTTATATAGCCATTAGTATACATATATGATAAAGATCAATTATAAATGCATTTTGTTTAAATATAAATTCTAAATTTTTTAAAACTATTTGATCTTTGGTATACAAAAAACTTTTATGAAAAGTTAAAGTCATATAATTAATTAAGAAAACGGACGAATTGATGACATGAATAATTATTTATACATTAGTTATTTATATTTGATTAAAGATAAGTGTCAATTATTGATGTATTTTAGAAAAGATATTTGTTTAATGATATATGAGTAATTATAATATATATGAACATATCAGTTGATATGTTATTCGATTATATATTTGATATACATGGTTCAATTTCATCATAAAGACTTGTTTATTTGATGTTTTTGAAATCTAATAACTGCAAGGAAAATTTGTGTTTGATTTGAAAAAATAATGTGGCAAGCGTGCCGATATTACGAGATGCAAACGTGCAACCGGAAATAAATGTTTAAGAGCGACTTCGGTCAAAGATGCTTGAAACATTATGATTTCTTTTGTAGAAATCAGTTGATATGGTGAATAGTTATTTGATTAAATATTCTAATTTCTTTTGTAGAAATTAGTGTTGAAATAAATATTTAATAATAATATTTTAATTGATTAAATATTTTTAATTTCTTATGTAGAGATTATGTAAGAATGATTTATATATGAATAAACTTCTAATCTCTTGTATAAAAATTATATTTTATTCAATTAAATATTTATATATAGTTATCTTATTCATTGTATGATAAGTATAAAAAAAGAATCTATAAAAGAACTATGTGACAATTTTCTTGATTAGAAAATCATTGATTTAAATCATACAAATGTGTGTGCATTTAAAAAAGGATACCAACACGAATGTGGGGGCAATATTTTTATTGATTATAACACAAAAATAATTGTGATATTATGATAAATGTAAAAATTATTTGTTGTTAGAGAAATATGTTCTCTATAAAAGATAAAGTTGCGCAACTTTATAAAAAGAAATAAAATAACAAGAAAATACTTGTTTATATTTGCTGAGTTGGTGTTCAAATCGATATTTTAGATTTGAGGATTTTGAAATCAAGAGACGTGTCATATTTTAACATTTTCATAAAACTTTGAAGAACCAATGTCTTCAAAATGATTTTATGAAATAAATGAAAAAGAAAATTTTTAAAGTCTTGATATGACTTATAACAAATTTATATAATGATATGAAAATTTGATCATAGTTTTATTAAAAGTGGATGTGACAATTATATATCATGAAGACAATGAAAATTATTTCATTACGTGTCTTTTGTACGATATTTCTATCGTTGAAAATTACGATAAAAATGATTAAATCCATAAAGAATATGAATTGCACTAAACGAAATATCATGTTGTTATCAAATGATATTGATATATTAAATGAAAGACTTTACGTCTTAAAGTGAATATGTTTACACTTAGAAGTGCAATCTACGTATGGAAATCTTCTAAGAAACTTATGATGGATAGATTAAACGTTAATATATCTTTTTGACTTATGTCGAAAATAAAATATTTTATGTAAAATATATAATCGTTTACACGAAGGCAGAATAGTTCAAAGACATTTTGTCTACTAGTTAGCCAAGTAAACAATATTTTCATAAAAAAAATAAATGATAAGCATGTACGAATGATATCTTCTTATTAGAAGATGTTCCAAGGTTAACTAAGAATGTACCAACATAAATTTTTAATTATTGTGATAGTAATTAGAAATTGGACAAGCTTAGAGTCAGTGACAAATCTAGACATACACGTCTTAGACATAATGTCATTAGACTATACTCTCTAATAGAGTTATCAAATTTGACTAGTAAGTCAAAGATAACATTGTGGATCCACTAATAAATTATTGAATAGAGAGATAGTTTGACGTTTTGAGACATTAGCCTATTATAAGTTGGTATGAAGGAAAACCCAACCTATGCAGACTGGAGATCCCAAGAACTAGGTTCGGGACAACCTCATATTTGGATGGAGAGGAACCGCATGAAAATTATCAAGGGTTTGAAATGATGTAGAGTTTGTTTGGAATAAAATTATTTTTGATGAAAACTCACTCACTCGAATGTAAAGACAAATTCTCACTTGTGAAAGAAATTGGTTAATTTGTCAAAGATAAAATATTGCATATGAGAAATTTACTCTTACGTCTGATTTCAAGGCACTCTAAGTTTCATTGTTTGCGTCATTCAATTTGTTCTCATTCTGGTTGTTTTTTTTTGTTTCATTTTGTTGGTTCATTCATTTTTGAAAAATTTGTTCTATCGCCTAAATCATGAGCTCTTATAATTCTTCACCTTTTTCGGGTCTTTTATTTAATGACATTATGTCGTTTTATAAAAAAATTAAGATAACAAAGTTATATGAGAAAATATTTTCAATCTAAAAAGATGGTGAAATTATTATAAGAAGTTAAAGATTAATCAAATAAAATATTGTTGATTAAACACTAAATTTTCTTTGGATTGGTTAGTTAGTTAACTTTCTAATCCGAAAAAGTTTTCTCAAAATTTTGATTCGGTCTTTGTGTTTGATTTTATATAATTTAATATAGTGGTGAGTCGCTTATTCAGTTTCGTTAGAAAGATTATCTCGTGGTATTTTCTCGGTAAAATCTGCTAATGAATAAACAAGGGAGTCCAGAGGTTGTGCTAGAAGTCCTTGTTGAGATATAATATCGTATTTGTGGCAACTCAATTCGACTTTAAAAATTTGTACCACAACTTTTAAAAAATATTCTTCACCTTGTACCAAAACTTTTGAAAAACATTCTTCACCATGTACAACGTTTGAATGATTTTCTGAATTTTCTTCTATTGTAATTTGACGATCGGGCACTTGTTCATTTGTCAAAGCATCAACATCTTCATTGTCTAAACAATTTGCTGAATTTTCTTCTATTACAATTTGAAGCTTCTCTAGTGGTATTTTCTCGGTAGAATCAATAAAGGAATCGAAAGATCGTTTTGAAGTCTTTATTTAGATATAATGTTGTATTTGTAGCAATTCGATTCGTTTTCAAGAATTTGTACCGTAATTTCTGAAAAAAGTCTTCACCATATACACCATCTGAATTTTCTTTTATTACAATTTGACGATCGAGCACTTGTTCATCTTCCAAACATAACCCAAATTGTTTTATGACTTCAAGTTTAAGAAAATCTCATGTAATCACCATATTAGATCTAAACAAGCTTTAAAATTTGTATACCATAACCTGGCCTTATCTCTGAAATAAAATCTTGCAATTCTTTGTTGAATGTCGGTTGATATTTCGTTAATCCTGAAATA